>NC_135213.1:26219354-26509354 GCF_052324685.1 Brachyhypopomus gauderio | reverse complement strand
TTATTTATTATTTTAACATTTTTTCCAGTAAAGTGAAGCTAGAATGAGTTTAAGAAACAAATTATTTAGTAGTCTTCAAATGATATAGCTGAAGCACCATAGAGCAGGTCCCCCATAGAGATGCAGCCTTGTCTAAGGTTGATTTAGTACAAAATCTGAAAAACTTCCAGGCCATGTGTCAGCATTTTGGCGTAATGTGAAGAATAATTTCAAAATGTGAAGTAGAATTATTGGAAAAATTGCCTATTGCCCCTTTAACATCATGCCTAAAGGACCACCAACTTATGAAACCTTAGCGCAACGGAACTATTGTTGTCAATATTGTTCAGAAGCTGTAGGTCAGCTAGTTTCTTTAGGCCCAGGTAGGCAGACAGGAGGCTAGCCAGCTAGTGAGGAGCTCTTGTCTTCTGCCCAACAGCTCTTTCCAGGGCACCACAGCACCTGCCAGTGGCTCTGGTGTGGTCCCTCCCTCCACTGTGAGCAGCAGAGGGAGGATGAAGGGAGTCCCCCCATAGACACCAGCCTTAGCGCTGGTCCTGGGGAGTTCACCACACAGGTGATGGACTCTTCTCAGAAAACTAAGGACCAGCCAGTCGGTCTAGACTAATATGGCCTCTCGTGCTTCTCTGAGGTAGAGAGTCACTCTGAGGAGGAGGCCAGTCCAGAGTCGTCCTGGTACTCCCAAAAGGGACTCTCCTGGACCATCTTCTGACCTTCTTTCTGCCTGGAGGAGGCGAAGCACTCAGAAGAGTGTGGTATGCAGCCAGGGGAGCATACCCTCCCTCCTCCTCCAGTGAGGAGGGCATCATCAGTGCACACCCCGAGAGTCTCCAAGAGGCATGCATCCGGGTAGGGTATGCAAAGCTCTTGCAGGGGAGCAAGATGGAGAATAGGAAGAAAATGTATTTGATTAACAGTCCAAAGATTCCTGTGTCAAAGTGGCTGCATAATGCAAGCACAATGAAACACAGAATACAGCCACAGTTTTGCCACAGACTGAAGTGATGGAACAGGCAGAAACAGTTCAGCAGCCAGTTGAGTTACTACACCTGGAATGCTAAGACCAAGACAAAGTATCTGATTCTGCAAACGAGTCATGATTCTTCTGCTAAACTGGTTCAGTGTAGCTGAGCGATTTACCTGTGAATGATGGGTGTTGATGAATTTGTATTGTGAAGGAGTGTGATGTAGTTCTGGTGTGGGTTTCCCGAAACATTCGTAGCGCTAAGTACTTCGTAACCTCGTATGAAACGTACGAGGTTAAGAAGTACTTAGGGCTAAGAACGTTTCGGGAAACTCACCCCTGTTCTGTCCCTGCCCTCTCATTTACCCCTTTAATATTTCACCCTTCTCTGTACAATAGAGACAATCTGTAACTTATAAGGTCCTAAACCCATACCTGTTTGAGGTCAGGAATGTACAGGGTGCAGGAGAAGGTCTTGGGCCCATCTTTGGAACCCACAGGCCGCAGCCTTATTAGAGCCAGATACTCTCTGCAGCTAACGAGTAGTGTGTGACCCCCAGCCCGGCTCAGCAGCAGGGGGAAGCTGCCCTGTTCTGGGGAGTATCCAGTCTGGATGTTGGGGAACCTGAGCGGCACTGTCTTCACACAGTATTGGGACTGGATGTCCCATATCTTCAGTACCTACAGGAAAAGGTCTGGAGTCGTGAAATGTCTCGGAGCACCAAAAAGCACATATCAGATTGGACTCTTCCTGTAGGAATATTGGAATGTGCTTATAGATCATGCTGTAAGGTGCTACATATGGATCTGAAGAACCTATGTGAATGGATCTCATTGATTTATCTGAATGGACCTCTCCCAAACATTTCTAACCTATAGGCAAATATCAATTGTCCTAGTTACTGCATATTTCGTGAAGAGTTCATTGTGACATCTTAAGGTGTAGCAACTCTCACAGCATCCTTTGAGTAGCTAAAGATCTTGGCCAGTGCTTGGTGGACGAGCACATCCACCACAGTGGTCGCGTGGCCATGCAGCACAGCCACAGGCCGAGAGGT
This sequence comes from Brachyhypopomus gauderio, assembly GCF_052324685.1. Lineage (NCBI taxonomy): Eukaryota > Metazoa > Chordata > Actinopteri > Gymnotiformes > Hypopomidae > Brachyhypopomus > Brachyhypopomus gauderio. The sequence goes on along the minus strand of NC_135213.1, from coordinate 26,507,332 downwards.
AACATAACGGTTCCACATCCTGATGGACGACTCCAGACCCGCAGTCACCAGCAGGTTGAGGGGCCAGCTGATGTCAAAGCATCGCACCCCCTGTAGGGAACAAGCAAAATTCATAATTCAATCTCTGTCAACTTAGGCAGGTAAGGTAACCAAGATAACCTTAACATTCTGGTGATTTGGGGGAACACTTGATTCTGGGCAGAAGAGTCAGGTGTTTTCCAAGAACAATGCTCAGTTTGTTGGGTAAAACTGAATAATAGATGTGGCTATTCATATCGCTTAATGCATCAGAAGAGTTGTCGTGTATAGTATGGAAATAGGCTGTCTAGACAGCACATTGTCACACCCCAGTCATCAGTCAGCCAAAGAACTCACAAACCTCTCATTTATTCACAATCCCCTTTTATTAGTAATGACATACAGCGTTCCCTCACTTCACATACTCCTGTTGGAGTGACACAGGTGCCCATCACCAGTGCATCTCCTGCACAGCCATCTGCTCAGCCTGCTTCTCAAATCTTTAGGATTTCTTATTTTTGCTGCTCTTGCCACCACTAGTACCTGTTGTTCTGCTTTTCTGTGTTTTTGCTCTATTTATTAAATTCAGTTCTCTGTTACATTCACTCATATTCCAGTGCCTGCATGGCACAACATTTAAATACATGGACTACAGAAACATTGGTTTTAATTCAATAAATAATACAAACGAGAGAAATGCATAAAATAGAGGAACAGCTAAACTTGGGCATTTTATTAGAATGCATACACGCCCTTTGGGAAACCACAAAGAAAAACGAAAACATCCACACCCTGCTGAATCATGTGTGTCAGGGTCTTTCTCTACAGTTTCAGGACAAGACCAGACGCTGTTTTTTGATCCATAAGTGCAGCACTATGAATTCTTTCCAGTGGGAACTACTGCAGATACAATAATATATAGAACAACTCTCAAAACTGAAGCCAAAGTGGTTTGTCTTTTAAGGCAGATTTATCCTGGATTTTGTTTGATGAGTTTCTGTTTTTTAAGGAGTACCTTAATGTGCCTACATAGCAGCATTAATTGTCCCTTAACACGGGAGCATTAAACAATGTATTATATAAAAAACAAACAATACAAAAATGTACCAAAATACATACAAACTCTATATTCACCTTGTCGATTTTCCAAATGTAGTTGTTTCTTCTTTGATTAATGTCCATGATTACCAAGGAGCTGGTGGCACTTTCTGATGATGTAACAAGGAGGTTTGCATGGGGCTCATATATGATTCTGTTGATCAGTTCATTATGCATTTTGGGGGGTTGCATGTAAGAGACCATTAAAGTCTGCCTACAGATGTCCTGTAAGGGTGTTGAGACAAAGCAATGGTTTTGTACCAAACCCAGGGCTCAGATGTTTTGCTTTAAAATGTATATTGAATAGTAGCCTAGGCTACATTAAATGGGTTATGCATATGCTTACCGGGAAAAACACTAGCTTGGGTCCACTTTGGTCAGAAAAGGGTGTCTCAAATAAGCCTTTGTGTGGCTGCAGGAACCATAGTAAATTCACAGAGCCCTTTTCATCCCCCCATATCAGCACACACCTCTCTCCTGGAGCCTGGGCAGGGGCCAGGACCAAATTGAAGGGCCCAGAGAACAAAATAAGGTTATGGCAGCTCTGTCTATCACAGGCCTGCACTCACTGCTGGCCAGTATTCATGAGCGTCAAATCAAATCTCATTCAAACACAATCCAACATCTGCCACTTTACCCACCTTAACATCGTACCAGTAACAAAGAGTGGTTGCGACGTGGCTAAGTCCTGTAGAGTTAGGGACAAAAATGAAAAATCCAGAATCCTATGGGTGAATGGCAAAGGTTTTAACCAAGCTGGCTTGTTACCAAACAGGCGGAACTCCTCGGAACAGACGCTGGAGGACACATCGAAGATGCGAATGTCCCGGCTCATGGTGGCCACTGCCATCTTGTGCATGTTAGGCATGTAGACGGCATCTGTGGTCCAGCTCTTGAACTGCCTATGCAATCCACTCTTTTCACCAGGGTCTCCAGACAACTTGAAAAAGGTTACACATATATGTCTTAATATATCACAGCAGTACTAGCTAAAGGCTGCATACTGATATCTGCACTATTTCCAGGAGACTGTGGTGCCAGTATAGGATTACAGAATAGAATTAGACCAAGGAGAGATACATGATTATTTGTAACGACAAGTCCAATAACGTTGTTAAATTTATTTTACAAATAAGAAAAACATTCACAACCTAAAACTTCAAAGTCATATAACTATCAATGAATGTTTGTGTAGAGAACCACATGCACTGTGTTTGTCTGCAATTGTTCTCGCCTTATTCATGTCTTACTTCCAGTGTCTTCATAGCGTGAAGATGGCTGTTCCAGACAATCAGATTTCCCCCTTTACTGACGGTGACATAACGGAGAGGGGGTGGGTGGTTCACTTCCACAATACGTGTGATTGGTTCTTGCTGTTGAGGTCAGTTTATTTGTGTTACATGTTAAAGAACAAGAAGAGAATTACACCTAATGAGGTCACTGTAAAGACAATGACTAGAATTTATTTGAGTACCAGCAAGCCCTGCAAAACAGAGAACCATATGTATACCCAACCTTGTTATATAGACAGTGGCGTATCAGTGGTTCAGAGCTGAACACATCATGGTTGATCTCGGATGAATCTCCATTGTGCTTTTGCTGCTGAAGAATGTAGGTGCACAACTTCTCCCAGCTAACATAGCCATTAGAGGCAACCATCTGTGAAAGAAAGAAACACTTACAACATTTGTATGACTAGATGCCTATGTAAGCTTAATTCTGCATTAATGAGGAGTATGTGTTTGTTAATTGTGGTGTTGACTGGCAGTGGTGAAGATATCTGCCTTTTTGAACATCTCTTCCACGTGGCTGGTCCAGCAGGCCTCACTGAGCGCGGTGGTCAAAACAGAACGGATTTCGTCGAGCCTCAGAGTGCCTGCAGAGGACCTGGGGCTGCGTGCTCCTGTCCTCCTGTGAGAATGGCCATTCACAGATTGCTTCCTGGAGAAGGAATCCCTGAGGATCATCAGGTGGTGCAGCTGCAGAGGGTCTTGAAGACAGGCACTTAGGCCATCATAACTGGACACCAGAGATTGTTGTTTTTTCACATCAGTGTTTTTGGAGACATATAGGATTCCATTGTCAGTGAAACATAAGTATAGTTGTTCTTTAATACCATAGATTATTTTAGTTGTTGTTGAGGTATCAGTTGTGGTCCATTTTGTACATTGTCACAGAGGGGTAGTGTATCCCAATTTTTGTTGGGATAGGGGGGCAGAGGAAAGTGTTAGGGCTGCTAAAGTAGAGGGTCTGACTATATGGTGACCAGTGGTTGCTTCCTTTTTGCAGTACTGGACTAGAACTGCTAATCATTTACAAAACATCTAAAAAATTGACCCCGACCCAACCATAGATGAGCTGATCCATACAGGAGACCGAACCAATACTGCCATGTAAGAAACAGTCTGCCCGCCCAAAACCCACTGGACTTACTGACGATACTAAAATAACATAATAAAACATGGACTGGTTTCTAGCTGGGATATCTGATGGGGGATAGTGTCCATTTTGCATCTTGGTCCTCCCAAGGCTTCTATTTTAATCCCACCCTGAAAGTTTGACTTGTTGCTTTCTGTTTCTCATTAGAGATCTGGACCAATACATTTGTAAATTTGCTTTTTCACATGTGTTGTAAAAAGTGCTTTAGAAACAAATTTGATTGACATTAATTAGCCAGCCTAGTCTATTTGCTACTCCATCCATCCATCCATCCATCCATCCATCCATCCATCCATCCATCCATCTATCCATCCATCCACTTCCGCTTAATCAAGTCTGGGTCATATGAAGGTGTGGTGTTCAGGGGCCCCCAGTCATTGAGTCTTCTGGTAATCTGAGATGTTGATGCTGTTGTAGCAACTACTACTCCTCACGGACCAAGCAAATTCCCAGAATTCCCTCCAGGCCCCTCCCTTTAGTTATGCTGCTATTGATGAGCCTGCCGGAGCCACATGGTAATCACTGGCACGTGTGCTATATATAAATGGTTGTTTAAATTGATATTCACATACTTATCCTGGTTACATGCTTCTACCAAAGACAATTCTATACAAGCACTTAGGAGATGATCTGGCTTGCCAGTGTATGTGCCGATAAATATGCACTTAAAGCGCTAAGAATACATTAATAAGTCAGACAATAGTAATAAAATTACATTTTCTAAATAATCATATTTTACGATGTATGACTATGATTCAAGTTAAAGTTTTGTGTTTTTTATTTATGTTGTGTGGGGGCGAACTTATCTAATGTTGAGGATGGTAAAAACTTGGAAATGCAGTTGATAATTTTGTGTTTTCTCCCAAAATTCAAATATACCTAAAGCAAATAGCAAGGAACTGCCCATGTTAAACCTTTGAAAATTAATTGGAGGGCACGTACCCTTACCTACTATCGACAACATGGAGGTAAGACATTACATTGGGTCTTAACGGGCAGTTTAGTAAGTAATACAGTATTTGATTTGATTACATACGATTTGTATTTTGTTTGATCATAGTTGAAAAAGGTTATTTGGTCTAATGTTGGACAGAGAAAAGGCTATAGCTATAGAGCACTGTTCCTATCTTGATAAATTAATTGTTTTACTTATAATTGGTTACCTTAAACTATAAGCATTTGGGCTTTTGGACATTACATATTAATTTTATGTTTGCAACGTAGTCGTGCACGATGCTGCCTGATGGAAGGACAGACAGTATCACCTGAACCATTATGTCCACTTGCTTACAAAATACAGTAACACTTGGCTGCCCTCTGTTGGAGATGACAAGCACAACATCTTGAAAGGCATAACACGTCTTTGATTTGTAAAGTTTTCTCTTAATCCTGTCCACAAAACTTAAAAGTGCAGTTAAAGTGAAGAATTCTGTCTGAACTTTGCCATTTTGATTTCTCATGTTAACGTTAATGTAATTGATTTTAGAACAACCTAATAGCTCTCAGAAGTGAGAGAGAAAGGCATTTGATGAAAGGTTTGGATGAAGGGCACGGGCTAGACTATGATGGGCTAGACCAGGGGTCTCCAACACGTCGCTCGCGAGCTACCAGTAGCTCGCCACCCCTTTCCGAGTAGCTCGCCAAAGGATGAATTACATATAAATTTGTAAACCTAATTGGTCCCATCGAGAAATCTACTTAAATTTATGTCCAAACAAAATTCACAGTTGTTCCTCCCCTTCTAACACTAAATGATTATTCGCCAATTATACAACAGTTAGTTCACAATCCGACTGGTTGAGAAGTGTTCTAACCCTGCAGATATGTGTGATAATAGCACGGTATTCTCATTCTCTGTATCACTCCGCGGACGCGTTGTCAAGTAACGGCACATATATTCACGATAACACACTCCCTCTCGTGTTCTATTGCTCAATTAGCTGTCAATCAAAAAGTTAGGCTGCCGTCAATATTGAATAAACCAGGGGTCACCCACGTCATGAGTCGCCCACGGGCTTGTTTTAAAAATAGCTCACTATAGCAAATACACCAAAGCGCTGCATCGCATATGTTTTTGCTGCTACTATAGATTGTCCGCAGTTGCTAGCGGTCTTCCCGCTTAGCAATTGACACTCGCACACGCAACTTTCGTTGCCCCCCCCCCCCCCCCCCCCCCCGCTCAATAACTTTTCGTTCGTACTAATCTGGTAGCCCTCCGCAATAATTGGTATCCAAGAAGTAGCTCCCACTTTCAAAAAGTTTGGCGACCCCTGGGCTAGACTATCATGGACGAGACCAGTGGTGTCCAGTGGTCTGAAACTTTTTGGAGTGAGGGCCAGATTTGGTGAGGTGAACGTGTCGGGGCCATCCATTCAGCCTGGCAATCTGGGGCGGGGTGTATACTGGGCAGTGTGTAGTATACTGTGGCGAACGTAAAATGGACACAAATTAAGTGTTATATCGCGATCTATCGATCGCCGGTGGTTGGCGCCAGAGCGAACTAGTAACTCATTGAATCATAGATATGGATCAGAGGTAAATAAACTAGATTTTTTTTTCGGCGTGAGATATCGGAAGTGTGGCGTGAGCGCGTGTGAAGACGGTCAAATGCGTGTGTCTCACGCTCAATGCGTGAGAGTTGACAACCCTGCAGAATGTGTTCACAACCACAAACAATGCGGCAGTTAGGTAGCTTAGTTTTGGCTGAATAAATCGCCGCAATTCAAAGTCTTTTTCAGAGGGAGCGTTTTTGAAGCACATTTGCTATTTTCAGTAATTTGATATTTCAAGTTTTGAACAAAGTAAATGTGATGTATTTTATGTTATTTTTCTTTATTCATTTGGATAGTTTGATCGTTGATGGAGTGTTGTGGGTTTCATAACCTAACAAAAGGATTTATGTTATAATAACAGAGCAACAAGCAAACATGTTTTTTTTTTACATCTATGCAAATGTATTGTAACTTGAATAAACAATAAATTTAGAGTTATTTAACATTAAGAAGTAGTTACATTTAATAATATAATGTAATAATCATAACTAAATAAAACACTTTAAAAAATAAGAAAAAAATGTTTATTTATATTTATTATCGATTATGTATAGGCTACACATTTGCATGCCCTAAAATACATACATCCTGTGGCCTACAGAAAACACAGCATTCTGAAGGACTCGTCTCATCCTGGTCAGGATGTAATTACATCTGTTTTTATTATGAATTAAGGTAATCCTACAATGTTTCATTGTCGTTATGTGCTGCACTTGTGGTATTTAATGTGTGTCTGTGTTGTGTTTGTTGCTTGTATGCTTCCGACCTGGCATCCTACTTCTTTCCCCTCGTCACGCAAGTGTTAATCTCACCACTACTTTTTTGTCACTATCTTAATTTAAAATTCTGTTCTTGTTTGTTAATTGTGATAAAATATTAACCTTTTGCAGAGAAATATTGTTAGGGATACTCTATTTAACAAACTTTATGTGAGAAAACAAAGTTAATAAGTTAAATATTTCTTCTCTTAAAATCATTCAAGGATGAGTGACCTTAAAAATCAAACACAGGAGCATACATGACCTACGCTTTTAAACAGCTCCATCTCTTTATATTTTCACCGTTTGTGAATACAGATTACTTCTTTACCCAAAACATTTGTGTGACTTTTCTAATATAATATTCTCATCTTCAAAAACATTAATATGTAGTAGTGCAATGTAAAACAAATGTGCCACAAATATGTAACATTTAAAATGTTTTGCATTATGATTTATGCAAATTATGGTTTTTGCTAAATTCTAATCAATAATATTTATGTTTTATTTGAAAAGAATCATTCAAATAAATATTAACTTACAGAATTGTTTTGCTAGCAATCTCCTCTTCATACACTCTCCATGGGTCATCTTTGGACATCTTATCAGCATTCAAGGCTTAAAACATTACACCCTAAAGACATCTGCGTCAGTGAGTTCTTTGGCAACAACCCAGATGGAGATGTGTGCTGTGCTCTTCTCCCAGTCACTACTCCAGTAGACACACAACTCCAAATTCTTCCAGCAGCAAACTTCTCTTAGGCAGAGTTTGCGCAGGGCATTTGTTTCCCAGTGTCTGTGAAAGTAAAGCAATCTCACAGCTTGTATCTCAACAACAAGGAAAGAATGGTAAGGTTTCTAGATTAATCATCCATCAATCACCTAGGCAATCTCACACAACAAATATCCCAGTAAAGTCAATACAGCATTCACCAAAGACATTTTGTCAAATGAGCCAAATCCTTACACGTAATAATCGGCTTGCAAATTAGTTTGATTTATGTGCAGCAATGTTTAAAAGCAATGGTTTTCCAATTCTGAAACAATATACTTAAGGCCACAATTGCAAATGAAATTGAAAATGCAAGGAATAGCTTTGAAGGGGGTTGGCTTTGGGTAAATATTCAACTACGAATAGTTTAATGAAAGGCCACATGCATCGTTAAAGCAAGGTTGAGGAAATCTAAGACTGGGCAACTTTATAAACATCTCTTGATGATTCACTCTCTTATAGCATATTATGAATTTCATAAGAGAGATTCTGCAAAAAGATTTAATAACCTTTAATAGTACTGAAAGTATATTTTGCAATACATGCATACAAGCTTACCAAACCCTAATTACATGTTTGAACTTAAAAGCTAAATAAATATTTTACAGAAATAGTAATGTATTTTAAATACCATATAAAATGTATGTAGCCCAAAGACTCTTCATAGAATATATCCAAAATTTACACAATGCATTCGATCAGTTAAATAACATCACTACAACTCATTACATGAAATGTAAAATTATTTAATAAAATAAAAAACAAAAGACTAAATAGGCTTCTAGACTTTTTATTTATATGTAAAACACCTACAATATATATATATATATATATATATATATATATATATATATATATATATATATATATATATATATATATATATGTATACTATATACATATATATATATATATATATATATATATATATATATATATATATATATATGTATACTATATATATAGGTATATATATATATATGTATGTATAATAAAACATCTGAACTGAGTTGTGAGTGATCCTAAGGCCTCTGATGATGTAAGACATCAGTGAGATATGTTGGTTTGTTGCTGTGAAGGCCATCAAATGTGAGAAGAAAGTCAATGTGGCGACTTGTGCCAGCTGAAGAAGAATGGAGTCACAGCCATCAGCATTCTATCCAGACTGCTGTGGTGTGAAGCAGCAGAAGCTTAATTAAGGAGACAGGCCTGCTAGCCAGCAACACATTGCAGTAGATTAATCTAAAGGCTTATAAACATGTTCAAGTTTCATACCATCATGAAGGTTTTCTTGATAATGAAAAGAAAATTATAATGTTTAGCTTCATACAATGTGCATGGTGCTTTTATCAACATATACTGCCACAAACCATCTTTACAAAAATATGGGTCTAGATCCCAGCAAGGCATGTTCTGGGGGACTGAATGGCAGGAGAGAGGACAGACCCAGGACAGAGCACCATCCACCACTGGACATACAAGCACACACACATTCATGTACAGACACAGTTTTTTTTTATTGGAGACATACAGTCACATATACACACACTCAGAGGGGAAAGCCAATTTATCTCCGTGTTTTTGAACTGTGGGAGAAAACCGGAGACCCTGGAAGAAACCTACGCAGACACAGGGAGAACATAGAAACTCCAGTCAGCTAATACTTATAGGGATTATAAGGTTATCATTGGTGCAGGACATGGATTATAATGTTATCATTGGTGCAGAACATGGATTATAAAATTATCATTGGTGCAAGATATGGATTATAACATTATCATTGGTGTAGGATGTGGATTATAACGTTATCATTGGTGCAGGATATGTGGATTATAATGGCTGTGAACTGCCATGTTCATCATTGACAAGTAATGATTCATACTCTTGCCTCAGTCATTAAATACATCTCTTTAATAATTGAGAGGACTACATATTCTGCTGCCTTTTTACAGGGTCCACTTCCTCATCATATCTTATTGTTGTCCTTGTCCTCGCACATTAATGTATATCCACAGAAATTCTGTACATCTCTTGAAGTGCTGAAAGATAGAAATTTATGGTAAATATAGCTAGGCATTGTTCACAAAGCTTTGAGCTGGCTGACCAGTTATTTATATAAAATCTGCATTTAAAAGCTATCATATATTTATATTCAAATATCTATAATGTTATCCGTTCTAAATATACGTGGGTTGAAAGCTATAAAAAAAATGCGATAATATAATTGTGACATGAATTAGTCGCTATACTACATTTCCCAGAACTCCCCATCATCAGCGGTAGCACGTGATTTCCTTCCTGGATACATGTCAACTGCCAAAAGAAACAGTTTCCCTGACAGAAAACCAACTTTAATGTCAATTTACCTGCTGTCGAGATATGTACTTTAACGATATAGTGTAAGGTCTTTTTATTCATACCATCTCTTGTTCAGGAAGAAGGAATGGTGTTTATTCTTCAACTTTTTAGCTAACTTGTAGCTCTCTAGCTAGCTAGCTTAGTTTTGTAATTGCATAGCTTGCAAAGTTGCATAAAACTTGCTACATACGTGTATAAATACAGTTTTCTCAAATCATTCCCTACTGAATGAACGTTATCTAGAATGAATAACCAGTTTTTTATTTATTGGACCAGCTAGTTAGCATGCCAGCAGCCTACGTTTCCTAATGTGTAAATATTCTTGGCTAGCTACGATTTTCGACATTTCCAAACGCTTACTGGTGGTTTGCTAGTGCACTTGACTTGAAAGTATTCACGAAAGAGCACACATCTCGCAGACGAACTGCTGCCACGTTTGCAATCATTTGATTGCATTTACATTACAAATAGGAGTATTTTGATGAATCAGTCGGACACAGGCAGGGAACATAGACCTGGGTTCTGGTGTAGGCGCACGTGAGAATGCAAACAAGGCACCACCATAATCAGACAAAGGAGAACCTCCGTGAACTTAATTTTCCTGTTCACATCCAATTGTTGGATTTTCCCACTCAAGCCATCCACCCTTGATTATGTCCGTTTTAACCATTCCACCCACTTGACTACCACACCGATTAGTCTTTTGTCTTTCTACAGCACTGCGTGCAGGGAGAGTGGTTGAGGCAGCTGCACCTGGTCACTTGCTCTTCAGGATGGAGGAGTTCAGGAGGACGTATCTTCGCCTGTGCAAAGAGGCAGGCACGGAGCCACAGGAGTCCCTGGTCGCACAGCTCCACGAGACCCGGTCTGCAGCCAGCAGCGTCAGGCTGGACCTGACCGGCCAGAGTCTGACTGTGGAGTCCTGCTGTGTGCTGGGCCGGGCCCTGCAGAAAGACAATCTGTTCACCGAGCTTGTGCTCAGTGATTGCATGCTCAGCGAGGAAGGTGAGTGGCCCTCAGTCTTGGAAATGGACACGTTTCTGTGTTTTTTTAAGAACAGCTCAGCAGTGTTAATTTCGTTGACGAATGATTTTCGTCATAGTTTTCGTCAACGAACCTTTTTTCATGACGAAAACGAGACGATAACTAAATAAAAACTATGCGAAGGGATAAAAACGATGACGAAATTAATTGACATTTTCGTCAACAAATAAAAACGAGACGAAAATATTGGCCAGCGACGACATGCAATCAGACCTGATTTAGTTTAGTGAAAGGTGGGGAGGGATGAGTTAAAAAGAGATCCAACCGATACTTTAGCGTGCACGGAGAGGCGGAACAAACCGGGTAACCGTCCAGTCAGAACTAACGTCTTCACATCGCACACAACCCGGGAAGACCAAACCAGCCGGTGAACTGTGGCCACTCGTGAAATTCAACTGAGTCAGCAGTGGATAAAGGGAGAAAGATGAGCGGCGAAATATGGACACATCTCTCCTTTGACTTTGAGAAAAAGAATACGGTGTGTAAACCATGCGGGACTATGATGTCGGGAAAAAAACGACAAATGAAACGACATCAGCGGTCTATGGCATTGTTGTTTTTACGGCGCCCAGTTTTATATACAATGTAATATGCATTGTTCATAAACTACATATGCTTTTCAGGTAGAGCGGACCTACTGGTCATCAATGGTTTATTATTGTTATGCTCAATAACTATAAGTTCAGGTCAACAAAGTTGTTTGGAAATGTGTTTTTGTATATATTGCACATACAAACAATAATATTCTGTAACTGGTTAATAAATGTTTCATTTTGTGCAAGAGTATATAATGACTATTACACCATAGATATTTTAGTCAACTAAATTCTTTGAATAATTAGTCGACTAAATTCTAATGATAATTAGTCGACTAAAACTAGACTAAGACTAAAACAAATCCAAAGACTAAATTATGACTAAAACTAAATTACATTTTAGTCAAAAGACTAAGACTAAAACTAAATCAAAAATGGCTGTCAAAATTAACACTGCAGCTCAGTCCTAAGAACTGTGACTTGCAATATAAGAAGAAGAAGATCTAACAATGCAGTGTTTGAATACTAGGCAATGATTTGGTATGATTATGCAGGTTGTGTTAAAATTATTCAGTATACCACCTACTCATCTCATAGATAAGTTCTTTGTGTCTCATGTTTGGTCCTCTTGGATTTGGCTCAGTCTTATTGTGACAGAGGCAGGGCTTGACTGCTCACTTTACAGCCCGTGTGCTCTTTACTCAGTACCACCTTTTCTGGACCTGTCATTCACAGGTGCCAAACTTCTCCTAAGTGGGCTGTGTTCCAACACCATGGTAAAAGTATTGGATCTTAAGGTAAGCTTTTGCGTCAGACTACAGCATGCTTACAGCCATGTATTGAGTACATTCTCAGTAGTAATTCCCTTTTTATTAGGGAAACAACTTAAGAGGAGCAGGAGCAGAGGCTTTGGGGAAGCTGCTGGTGAGGAACAAGGCATTGCAAAGGTGAGTGTACAGATGTATATTGATTCTAGCAAAGAGTGCAACCTCCCATTAATTCTGATTTAATTTGTTGTTGGCCACAAAATAATCTATTGAAATGTATTGTATGCAATGCAAGTAACAGCTGTTCGGCAGGGTTTTCTTATCATCTGACATTGTCTTATTTGCAGGCTTGTTTTGGAGTGGAATGCTCTAGGGATGTGGGAAGATGGTTTTTCCATATTCTGTGAGGGTCTCGCCTCCAATAGTTCTCTTATCCAGCTTGATCTACGCAATAACCAAATCAACCATCAGGGGGCAGCAGAGCTTGCGCTGGCTCTCAAAAGGAATTCTGTTCTCCAACACCTTGGTTGGTGTTGTCATAGAACCACAGAACCATATAGTGGTCATAATCTTCTCTCACTCTCCCACTCTCTGTCTCTAACAAAAATAACATGCTATTTTAAAATATTTAATATTTTTTCTTTCAAGTCTTAAGTATTTAGAAGGTTAACAGCCTAAATGTTAGTGGAAGTCACTCTTTTAAAATACTTTGCCATTTGCTCACAGAATACATCCTAGATAGTACAGTAGACTGGTCAGAATTCAACATACCTTGCTTGAACCAGAATACTAACAGACAGGAATCAGTGCCAATACCTAGAAGTGCAATTACACTTAGGTACTATCAGTGGCGCAAAAAGGGGGTATGCAGCGTATGCGACGAATAGGGGCGCTGCACTAGAGGGGGCGCCAAATCGATGCCAGAAAATTATTAGCCGAGTTGGTGGGGGGTGAGGGTGGAGTGCGGGGGGCGCCGATAGTATGTTTGCATACACCTCAGAAAGTATGTAGTTGCAACCCTGGGTACTATATCATACAGTGATGTACAGTGACAAAGTACTAAGGGTTTCTCTGCACAGCTATAAATGCACTCTATAAAGTGATCTACAAACAATTCTAGCATATTTTTGTCAATATAAATTTGCTATTTTTTAATGTGTATCTTATTCAATTTTTTGTTTATAATCATGTGTAGCGTAGCAGATTCAGTTTGACGGCATTAGCACTGTTTTCACTGATTTTTGTCAAAAAGCCCTTTTGTCCATTTCACTGTCTTAGGAATGTGTTTGCACATGTGCGTGTGATTGCGTGTGTGTTCCAGATTTGCGGTGGAACAACATGGGTCTCCTAGGCAGCCGGTCCTTGCTGGACGCCCTGCAGCAGAACCGCACTCTTCTCCAGCTCGAGATGGCTGGCAACAACGTCCCTAGCGACATCCTGAAAGCCATCGGTCAGATGCACAATGCGGACACCAGACTGCGCACATAAGACCAATATACCCTCATAAACTGCTCCCTTGTGCTTATCCTTGCTGGCCACTTTATTAGATATTCTCTAAGCACAAACCTACAAGATGTTTCCGTTAATTGGTGTTTTTAATAGAGTAGCTGATAAGTGTATATTACAGTGAAAGGTAGCTTGCAGTGATCTCAAATACAAGCTTATTACAAATACTTACAAGTTTGCCTGCAGTATTTGATGCTATACATTTTGGTCTTATTTTCATTAAAGACTAGATTTGTGCAGTGTATTGTCTGTTAATTATTATTGCAGTCTTATTACATTATCATTATTGTGGTATCTTCCCTCATTGCAGATCGGTGTTTTAAGGTTGAGTTTGTTTTGATAAAACACAGCCTACTTTTTGGTCTGAATAATTTTAGCCTTTTAAATATATGATGTTGCCATTTGCAATATGCAGCTATATTGTCACCATACTCTGAATTGTACTTTTCTCAATATGTGAAAATGTTTTGCTTTACAAATATCCCACCACTTATCCCAAAATGATAGCAATGAAAGTTTCCACACTACATCATTCAGCCCTAGCACAGAACACGTGACCTGACCTTACCTATGTCTCTTCAGCTCAGTCCGTGGACCACAACGCAGACAGGACGTCCACTCTGCGGGAGAGCCGGACCAGGGCTCAGGTGCTCACCAAGGAGATCCAGATCCTCAAGGAGGAGAAGGGTCGTCAAGTCAGTGCTGCTGCGCCGCTCTTAGTTCTGCCTCAAAGGGTTTGGCTTTCGGTGAGTTTGTAACACTCTCGTGGATGTGTGCAGATGTTGGGCCTGATGGAGACCATCGATAAGCAGAGAGACGAGATGGGACGGAGCAGTAGGTCAGTTTGGCTTTTATCGCTTCAAACATTTTGTGCAGTCGGAAACAAAATCCATTTTTTATAAAACAACATGCTTGCATTTGTGAAAGGGCTGTATGAAAACTGATTGGTCGTTTCTGGTGTGTGTGGTTCAGGAATTCATCGATCCAGCTGGGACAGCTCCAGGAGGCCCTCAGCGAGCGGAAATCGGCTGTGAATTCCCTCACAGCCAAGTACACAGGCCACAAACTCTACATATCTATCCATAGGCTAAAAGAACTTTAGCATTTCAGGCTACAGCGAGTCAGCTGTGTTTTTAGAGTCCAGTCTCTTCAGGTTCTGTTATTGAGGCCTTGCATTTCTTAAAAATACATCTACAAAGGTGAGTTCTGGTTTTGGGTAATAAAACCCACAAGAATCTGTTTGGTTAAGGTTGCAGATGACCGAAGCTGCTTTGACTCTGTCTGAGCAAAAAGTCAGTAACCTGGGAGAGCTGCTGACCAAGGTGAAGCTGGAGAAGACGGAGCTGATGGACAGGCAGTCCAGAGACATGAAGAAACAGCTCGAGGTGCAGCTCAGTTATGCAGCCTTTGTTTCACTGTGCTGAGTCTGCTTTACACATACAAGGAAGAGGTGGAAAGACTTTGTTTGACTCTGGGGTTTGTTTGGTGTGCAGGAGAGTGTTCAGCGTGAAGGGAAGCTGTTGAAAGAGGTGAACAGTCTCTCGGAGAAGAACCTCCAGCTGAAGAACAAGGTGGTAGAGCAAACAGGCCATGTTTAGTGGAATGTTGTTGTGTGGTATACATTGGGACATGTATTGGCTGGTACAAGTAGGTCTAGTATGTCAACAGCACACTACTACTGCTAATAATAATAAAAACAATAATAAATAATTACGCAGTATTTATACAGTGCTTTCCACGACCCCAACATTGCTTACAGTTGCAAACACACAGAGCATCAGACAAATAGTCAACACTCACAATAATACAACACTATATATAAGACATGGAAAGAGGAAGTGCTAAACTAAAAGCAATAAAATTATTTTTGCTGATTGGTATAGTCAGTGGATAACCCCCAGAGATACTAATCTAAGACTTTGTGTGTGTGTGTGTTCATGCAGCTAGAGGAGAGTGAGCGGCGCTGCAAAGTTCAGCAAGATCAGATGTTCAGTGTAAAGCAGGAACTCACCAACTCTACTGCAGAGCTGAAATTACGCCTGGCACAAGCTGAAGGTTTTACTGTTCACACACACACACACACACACACACACAAATGCTGAGTGTTTATACTGAAGGGCTTCTTCCACATCCACTAGAGCGATTGGACATGGAGAAAAGACGATCAAAACAAGCACTTGAGGACATGGACAGTTTGCGTCAGAAAGAGGTGGGGTTTCTTTCTGGGAACATCATACTCAATTTAATTTACTCCTTTCTGGGGACATTAAACCTCATAATGCTGTGGCTGAGAATATGCCGTTACCCAGTGTTTTTCTGTGTAGGTGGATCATGTCAACAGGCATCTTGAGGAGAGTGAGAGAGCTCTGCAGGACCGTATTCTCAAATTGGAGGGCCAGCGACTCCAGTTGGAGGAGGTACCATTAACTTACTGGTTTTGTCATATTCTATTTGGTGAGATTCTGAGCTGTGAAACAGCAGTTTGCTCCTGCTTAGCCTCCCCCCCCCCCCATGCAGGAGGTAAGCCGAGTGAAGGCTGCTATGGTGACGGAGAGGGCGCAGGCGGACGAGGACCTGGGGAGAGTGCGCGCTCAGGTGCGCCTGGAGGAGGTAGGCGGTGTGGATTATCACACGACACTACATCACTCGAAACCTCGAGAAACAACCACGTGACACGAATGCTGTAAATCAACAGTGCTAGCGATGCAGACGAATCTGCCACAGCGTGAACATGTCTGTGTGGATCCTGCAGCAGGAGCGTCTGAGTGGCCTGGAGGAGAAGTTACGTGGCGCGCGGCAGGCGCGGGACGAGGCTCAGGGGCGCTGCACCCAGCAGAAGCAGACCATCTCCGACCTGCAGGCCCGTGCCACCCAGCACACCATCGAGATGGACTCCCTGCGCCGCAGGATCGACGAGATGCAGCAGGTGGCGGTAGTTGCTAAAAGCATGATGTATGAGATCATGATGCACGTGCATGCCCTCTGTGCCCTCAAATGCCCTCAATTGCCCTCAGTCCTCTTTTCTGCATGTTCGTTTTTCTCGGATTTTGACCACTGGTTTAAAAGAAAGGAGTATTGAGGACCCTTTGCCCATATTACCTTTGGTTTATAATTAATACAGTTAGTATACTCAGTGCAGTATTTTATTATCAGAACTTTGTTGTATTGATTTTGTTTGTCCACAGCGTAACTATCAAAAGGGAATTTTTTGAATATGCCTTAAGATGTTATATAATAATAATGATAAAAAGCATGTGGTTAAAGTTGCTTGTTTTTCACTGGTTTAAAGCAATTCCTCTGTTGCACCATTGTGGGCTGTAGGATCTGGTGGGAAAGGAGCAGGAGAAGTTGGCAGAGGTGACGCGGGTCAGGGTGGAGCTGCAGGAGCAGATTGGCCACCTA
Source organism: Brachyhypopomus gauderio (assembly GCF_052324685.1). Lineage (NCBI taxonomy): Eukaryota > Metazoa > Chordata > Actinopteri > Gymnotiformes > Hypopomidae > Brachyhypopomus > Brachyhypopomus gauderio. Next base: position 26,490,082 of record NC_135213.1, on the reverse strand, counting down.
CAGGCAGAGAGAACGGCCCAGAGTGGCCTGAAGGAGAAGGTCGCTGCTCTGGAGAGAGAGATGAAAGGTTAGGTTACTCAAATAAAACCTCAGTGCCTGAAGCTTATTACACATGACTACTACCAAAAATAATAAGGGCATGTTATGCAACGTTTAGTCAATGAATCATGAATTCATTCATGTAATTCTTTTACTTTTTACACAGAACAGACATGCAAACATGCCACATGCATAATACTTCAAAGTATGTTTGCTATGTCATGACAAACGTGTGACGTGGTATGTAGGTCCTATTGAGAAAGTTACAATAGTGACGTGAACTTTATGCTGCAGTACATTCAGCTAGGCCCAAGGTAAATGTAAAGGAGGCCAGACATGTTAAACTACACAAAGAGTCTCACTAACCTCAGTGGAAAGTGTAGTATGCCGACAACAACTAGTTGCGAAAAAATATAAAGCAATTGTAACTTTCACAAATCAACTTCATAAAACTGAAGTTGATGATTTCGGCTCTTCTAAAATCACATATGTGCAGCAAAATTCTCCTCAATCTACATCTGTTTAGAATTTCTAAACACAAAGTTGCTATTTTGAGATCCTGGTCCATCTAGTCGCTGTCCTCTTCATGTACTCCTGCTATCGCACTTGCAAAGTTTGTCCTCAGTCCTAACAGACCAACCACTTGTTGCCAAAATGTTGGCAGCTTTGGGACAGTTCTCATAATGATTGCACTATTAAGATCATTTACTTTCACATCGTGTGTGTGTGTGTGTGTCCCTGCGAACAGCCCTCGTGTCCAGCCACCGGGACACCCTCCTGGACAAGGAGAGCGAGCTGTCGTCCCTGCAGGAGCGTGTGCGGCTGCGTGAGGGAGAGATCCAGCGCATGAGGGAGGACGAGGCTCAGAGGGCCAGTTTCCTTCACAACGCCATCCTCACCTACGTCCAGGGCTCCCCGCTCACCCACTACAGCCCCAAGAAGTGAGCCCTCTTCCCCCAGCCAGAAGTCAATATAGACACATGCTTTGACTGTTTTCTATGGGTTTTATTAAGTCTTTTGTATTTATTTTATCTGACATTTATATAATAAAACTGCTTTTAAAAATTCTATCTGACAGTATATTCTTTGGAATAGCTCAAGATCCCCCAAAATTGCCTCTGATAAGCAAATGTACACAGTGTTCCAAATTATTAAGCAAGTGATATTTTTCTCAGATTTTCCTAAATGGTCAATTCAAATGATGGTCAGTAGAATTTAAGTTATGAACTGTTAGAATATAAATCCAATTTTATTGAACAAGCATCCCAATGATAAGTATTTATTTCAAAACTGAACGCACAACAGTTTCTAAACATTTTATAGGTTGTGAAGCCCTGCAAATGGTCATTTTCTGAATTTGCAGCATTAAGTGATTTGCAGCATTTTACTAAAATCAAAAGCTATTTCAATCAAAAACATTTTAACAGGTCAAGTTACAGGTCCATCTCAAATTTGATATTCTAAGTAAATTTTTCAGTAATTCAATACAATTGAAATGCATATATAGATTCATGACAAACAGCGTCATCTACACTATATTGCCAAAAGTATTTGCTCACCTTCCTTGACTCACATATATGAGCTTAAGTGACATCCCATTCCTAATCCATAGTGATCAGTATGACATTGGTCCACCCTTTGCAGCTAGAACAGCTTCAACTCTTCTGGGAAGGCTGTCCACAAGGTTTAGGAGTGTGTTTATGGGGATTTTTGCCCATTCATACAGAAGCGCATTTGTGAGGTCACATACTGATGTTGGATGAGATGGCCAAGCCCAGCACCTGAAAAACAACCCCACACCATAATCCCCCCCTCCACCAAACTTTACACTTGGCACAATGCAGTCAGACAAGTAAAGTTCTCTTGGCAACCATCAAACCCAGACTCGTCCATCAGATTGCCAGATGGAGAAGCGCTATTAGTCACTCCAGAGAACGCACCTCCACTGTTCTAGAGTCCAGTGGTGGCGTGCTTTAGACCACTGCATCTGATGGTGATGTATACAGTGGGGAAAATAAGTATTTAGTCAGTCACCAATTGTGCAAGTTCTCCCACTTAAAAATATAAGAGAGGCCTGTAATTGACATCATAGGTAGACCTCAACTATGAGACAAAATGTGAAAAAAAATTGAGAAAATCATTTTGTCTGACTTTATTTATTTATTTATATATTTATAAAAAGAATTTATTTGCAAATAATGGTGGAAAATAAGTATTTGGTCACCTACAAACAAGCAAGATTTCTGGCTGTCACAGACCTGTAACTTCTTTTTTAAGAGGCTCCTCTTTCCCCCACTCATTACCTGTATTAATGGCACATGTTTGAAGTCGTTAACAGTATAAAAGACACCTGCCCACAACCTCAAACAGTCACACCAGGCTGGGAAGACTGAATCTGCAATAGGCAAGCAGCTTGCTGTGAAGAAATCTACTGTGGGAGCAATAATCAGAAAATGGAAGACCTACAAGACCACTACTAATCTCCCTCGATCTGGGGCTCCACGCAAGATCTCAGCCCGTGGGGTCAAAATGATCACAAGAACGGTGAGGAAAAATCCCAGAACCACAAGGGGGGATTTAGTGAATGACCTGCAGAAAGCTGGGACCAACGTTACAAAGGCTACCATCAGCAACACACTACGACGCCAGGGACTCAGGACTTGCAGTGCCAGACGTGTCCCCCTGCTTAAGCCAGTCCATATCCAGGCACGTCTGAAGTTTGCTAGAGAGCATTTGGATGTTCCAGAAGATTATTGGGAGAATGTCATGGTCAGATGAAACCAAAGTAGAACTATTTGGTAAAAACACAACTTGTCGTGTTTGGAGGACAGTGAATGCTGAGTTGCATCCAAAGAACACCATACCAACTGTGAAGCATGGGGGTGGCAACATCATGCTTTGGGGCTGTTTCTCTGCAAAGGGACCAGGACGACTGGTCTGTGTACATGAAAGAATGAATGGGGCCATGTATTGTGAGATTTTGGGTGCAAACCTCCTTCCATCAGCAAGGGCAATGAAGATGAAACGTGGCTGGGTCTTTCAGCATGACAATGATCCCAAGCACACTGCCAGGGCAACAAAGGAGTGGCTTCGTAAGAAACATTTCAAAGTCCTGGAGTGGCCTAGCCAGTCTCCCGATCTCAACCCCATCGAAAACCTTTGGAGGGAGTTAAAAGTCCGTGTTGCCCGCCGACAGCCCCAAAACATCACTGCTCTAGAAGAGATCTGCATGGAGGAATGGGCCAACATACCAGCAGCAGTGTGTGCCAACCTTGTGAAGACTTACAGAAAATGTTTGACCTCTGTCATTGCCAACAGAGGATATACAACAAAGTATTGAGATGAACTTTTGTTATTGACCAAATACTTATTTTCCACCATTATTTGCAAATAAATTCTTTAAAAGTCAGACAAAATGATTTTCTCAATTTTTTTCACATTTTGTCTCTCATAGTTGAGGTCTACCTATGATGTCAATTACCGGCCTCTCTTATCTTTAAGTGGGAGAACTTGCACAATTGGTGACTGACTAAATACTTATTTTCCCCACTGTAGCTTGGATGCAGCTGCTCGACCAGGAAACCCATTCCATGAAGCTCTCTGTGCACTGTTCTTGAGCTAATCTGAAGGCCACATGAAGTTTGGATGTTTGTAGTGATAGACTCTGCAGAATGTTGGCGACCTCTTCACACTATGCGCTTCAGCATCCACTGACCCACTGACCCCACTCCATCAGTTTACGTGGCCTACCACTTCATGACTGAGTTGCTGTCGTTCCCAAACACTTCCATTTTCTTATAATACAGCTGACAGATGACTGGAATATTTAGGAGCGAGGAAATTTCACAAATAGATTTGTGAAATTTGTTGCACAGGTGGCATCTTATCACAGTTCCACACTGGAATTCTGGAGCTCCTGAGAGCGACCCATTCTTTCACAAATGTTTGTAAAACAGTCTGCATGCCTAGGTGCTTAATTTTATACGCCTGTGGCCATGGAAGTGACTAGAACACCTGATTCCGATCATTTGGATGGGTGAGCGATTACTTTTGGCAATAAAGTGTATTTCAAGTGTTTATTTCTGTTAATGTTCATGATTATGGCTTACAGCCAATGAAAACCTAAAATCATTATCTCAGAAAATTTGAATATTATATAAGACCAACTGAAAAAAATATTTTCTATTCAGATATGTTGACCTACTGAAAAGTATGTACAGAAAATGCGTTCAATACTTGGTCAACTCTCCTTCTGCACAAATTACTGCATCAAATCCGGCCTGTGGCACTGCTGAGGTCTTATGATGTGAGGTGTGCTTTGATAGCAACCTTCAGCTCATCTGCACTGTTGGGTGTCGTGTCTTTCTTATTCCTCTTTAACGATACCTCATAGAGAATCGGTCAGGTGAGTGTGCTGACCAATCAGGTACATTGATTTTGGTTATTAAACCAGGTACTGTTTCTTTGGCAGTGTGGACAAGTGCAAAGTCCTGCTGGAAAATGAAATTTCCATCTCCAACAAGCTTGTCTGCAGAGGGAAGCATTAAGTGTTCTCATATTTCCTGGTAGATGACTCTGGGACCTTGATTTCCAAATGAAATGCAAAATTGACTTAAATCTGAAAACAAGACCTTAATAAATCATTCTAATAAATCTGTGTTTACTTTTTGTATTGAATTAAATAATTTTTATTGAATAATCTCTATTTTATTGAGATGTACCTGTACATGTTAACATAGGACCCCTTCTTTGATATCACCCTTTTTAAATCAGCTATATATTGCAATTTGAACTTTCACCTCTGTATGAAATGCATAAAGCAAATTTAAGCACAAATATATTTGATATTGCATTTAATAAGTAATTTAACTAACCCTCTGTGTTTCTCTTCATGGCTGTGGGTAAAACCTGTCTTCTAATCAGCTACACCACCAATGCCTTCCCTGGAGAATACATACCCACCATGTAAGCACATTCACTCTGGCCCTCCTCTTCCCACCATGAACCTATTTGGTCAACACTGGCATGTTCAAACAAAGCCATGTCCCCCCAGTCCACTGCCCATGAGACATAGTGAAAATGTTCTGTTTGGTCCCATTTGCACAATGACTTAAGATTGGGGAATGTGGTATTACATCACCACAAAGAAACACTGATTAGCATTACCATGTATGCATCGAGACCATCTTTGGAAGTAATGACCTATGGTCAGATTCTTGTCATTGCTCAGTTCCGCAACTCAAATGGAATTTATATCAGTGACACTTTGGAATGTGATGGAAGCATTTCAGTGTTCGTGCTTGCTGCATGGATAAATGACTCTTTAATTATGGTCACTAATCTAAAATAAGGGTCATATTATGGAATGTTTGAGGTATTTTGCATGCACAAACCGAAAGTAGCAAAATTAAATACAATTCTCCATGTATCATGCCATGAAAAAAGGCATTATGGGGTATATTTTCTTCCTCACAACCTGATCCAGATTTGACAACAACTCCACCCAAGATGGGAAACCAGTCAATCTTGGCCTGTGGGACACAGCTGGACAGGAAGACCACGGCCTCCTCGGCCCACTGTCGTATCCACAGATGGTGTGTATTTACATGCCTGTGCTTGAAATGACTCGTGCGATTTTAGTCTCTGATGCTCACAGGGTGCTCCTTCGTTCTGTTTATTGTTGCTTTTTGGCAGGATGTGTTTCTAATATGCTTCTCCCTAGTGAGTTCAGCATCCTTTGAGAATGGCCGTGCAAAGGTTTGTGCTCTTTGTCATTCTTTACCTTGTGGCTGACACAGTGTGCCACCTAAAAATCTGACTTCTTGTTGTAGCTAATGAACGGCTTTTGTCAACCGTTTGTGAGTGCTAAGGGACATGTTTGAATTAACATAGTGTATTGACTCATTGACTATGAGCACAGTCATGTATTAACTGCCAGGAATTTGGGGTTGTATTATGATTGTATTTCATTCTATTGTCACTGAATCTACCTTCTTCCTATTCCTTTCTTCCTTCCATTCCCTCACCTGAAAAACTTTCATTTCTATAACTTGTAGCCTACAGTGGTATCCACAAGAAAGGCTTCTGTCCTAACACACCTATCATCCTAGATGGCACCAAATTAGACCTTCAAGGACTAAAACAGTAAAACAGTGGCTCCCAAGCAAGGAGTGTGCATGTCTTTGGACGGAAGGCCTTAGTTCTCTACCAGATCCTTTGGTCTGTGCATACTCATTGTAGTGTAATTTGTATAAACCAAGAGCAATTCAGGATTCAAGACAGATATGACAATCTAGAAAAATCTAGAAAGACATGACAGTATGACTTAAAGTGAGCACAAATGCAAAAGAGAAACCATTTGTGACCTGAAGTGACCTGTCATGTTCAGAAAGGCTTTAGTAATCTGTAATTGTTCTTGATTAATTGAGGTGGAGGTTCAGACTAAATGTGTGGCACTCTCAGGCCCAGTGGGCTTATGGGATATTTGTGTTTGAGCCTGGTAACACAGAGGCCTAGTGTCTGAATCATGAGGAGGGGGCTCTAGAAAGATTTTCAGCAAACAAAATGGCCACCGCATGAGAAACCACCCATCCGATGGAACAGAAGGCTCCTTTGTGACATGAAGCATGTGGAGATACTGTGGGCCAGTGTGCTGTGACCAAGTTGTCAGAAACAATAAAAGCCTTACATGCAGACGATTGTCCCAGCAAACTGCTTTATTCTTTCACTACCCCAAACCCCGTTGCGTTAATCAGTTCTTATAATTATGCACTTGTATACATATGTCCTATAGTATACTGGATTGAGCTGTCCCACATATTGTTCTTTAACATTGGGCAAATTGGGGCCGTGAAGTACCTGGAGCACTCGGCCCTGACGCAGCGTGGTATCAAGACCGTGATCGACGAGGCCGTCCGTGACGTCCTCTGCCCCCGCAGGTGAAGAAACACCATGTTCTGAAGGCTGGTGTAGGGGGGACGTCTCCAAAATGCCGTCGGCGGCTTCCTGGCCAAACCACGTTAAATCTACAGCAGCACTACAATGAATTCCAGAGAAACACGCACTGGTATAGGTAGTGGTGGAGCCAAAGGGGGGGGGGGGGGGGGGGGGGTGGGTGGCAATTGCCACCCCCAACAGAGCCCTTGCTACCCCTAGTGCCACCCCAACGGAAATGGTAATTTTAAGAGAAAATATGTTTCCTTTCGTCCATCATTTGTATATGGACCCCTCTGATAAAGCCTTATAAAAGTAAAAAAGTATAGCTCCTCCACTTGCGACAGGTGCATAATTGGCCTCCAACCAGAGACCATATATACCGTCACTGCCTCCAACAGTTTTTCCACATGGAAAATAATAAGTCTATGTGACCCAAAAGGGGTGTTAATCGTTTAGAGATGTTGCAGTATATATTTTTTAATCATTTCTTTTTCTATGATTTTAATATGACGCTTTCACTGTTTCTGAGACCTTTACATGGTAAATCCAGTGTCTGTGGCATTACAAAGATTTGGAAAACTACACATTCACTCTTACAGTTTTGCTGAAATGTTCATTCACTGCTGTGGTGCTCTTTAACCACAGTTATAAATTATGAATTGTAAATATTTTTCCGTGGCACAAGATATCTATGAAAGTTATACAAAGACATTCCACTTACAAAGCACTTTGGTGGGTGTATAAATTGTTCAACGCTGGAACTTGGTGAATGAAGTATAGCTTTGTGCACTCTTTTGGAAGTTTAATGGTAGACCCATTATTAATTTAGGTAATTAGGAATTATTCATATGGCTATACTGTCCAAGCATTTTTGAATTCTAAAAGTAGGGTTAGTGAAAAAGTCTTTAAATGGTTGTGTAAACACACTACAAAAGTGATTTGCTTGACACATACAGAGAAGCTTTCGAGCCCAGACAATTGACCTTCATGCTTAAGAGTTGTGTGAGGTGTAGATATGAGCCTTGGTTGCATTTTTGAAGCTGTATTTGTGCGTTTGTGCGTGCGTGCGAGAGAGAGAGAGAGAGAGAGAGAGAGAGAGAATATGAGCTCGACTTGCCCAGGTGCTGTAGCACTGCAATTAGATTGTAGATCATTCTAAAGCTGGAAGACAAACAGGACATGCCCACATCTGCCAAAAGACATTTCCAGATGCTGAAAAGTTATTTAAAATCTCAATGTTTTCAATGAAGGACGCTTCATTTAATAAATCTGTAAATATGTTTCCCCTACTTGTTTTAGAGTTATTAGGTTAACAATAATTGAGAACCAGTAACTTCAAAATTCTTGTATCATGCTGCATGTGGTCAAGTATTCATATCAACTTTTGACCCAATGTCAATCATCTATGGTGACCAAGAGACCAATAAACCACACAAGAATCACAGCACGAAAACTGCAGTTGATAAGGAAATGGAGGTTTATTGAACATATAGAATTATACCAAAATAGAACAGCCCTGACGGTAATACCTAAGCAGTTGGCATAGTTGACCCATACAGGTGCTTCCCCTCAAACACTAAAGGTTAAAAGCACCTGCATTGTCCATAGAAACCAGTGTTGGAAGACAGGAGGGATCCTATTAGTGTTGGGAGGTGAGGTAATGCTTGTGCTAATATTGTCGACAACATTCAGCGACATCATTTTGTGAACTTTCTAATTATCTTAGAGCTACATGGTCTTATCCCTGGCTAAGATCACATTACCCTGAACTATGCTCTTTAGACAATAGCAGTGGAATACACTACAGATAATATCACATTAGGTCATTTGTTTCCCTCTCTGAATTCTCTAACAGTATGCTAAGCTCACAGTAATGGCAACCGTCCAACTGCTGACCTAGCAGGCCAGAAAGCCTCCATCTATAGGCAGGATCGCTCCATTGGTCATGGCACTTCTGTCACTCAGCAGGAACAATATGGAGTTTACTACATCTTCCACTTCTGTGGCAGGGGACACACAAGATTTTAATGAGTTGTAGAATATAGACAGTGTGACTAATAATGAAACTTGACTAGATTTCTACATTTTCAGTTCCACTAACACTGAGATCTGGCAAAGTACATATTGGGTTTAGCAATTCTGTGTAGAGGACAGAATTGCCACTATGTTTGAGTAGGTCAAAACTAGATGTGGTTTTCAAGGCTATGTTTTCATAACTCATTGTAGCAAAATATTGTACAGCCCTACATGTGCGATAAACATCAAACCTGCAAATTTTCCAAGTGGAATGCGAGACGTCATAGCTTTGGCCTTAACGGGATCACTCCATCCTTTTCTTCCCATGTCTGTCATCACCACAGTTGGGTTCACAGAGTTCACTCGAATCTGCGCAAATCAGATACAACAAATACAGGCAGTTTAGCCACACTTGAGCAATAACCACCAATTCCTATCATACTGCAAACAACAGCATTAAATGTCATGAAGAAAAAAAAATTGTGAATATTTAGTGCCTACATATTCAAGCAATTAAAAAAGGGGAAAAAAACCAAAACAATGATGCCCTTTTAAAAGGGACCCATGACGTGGACGAGCTGTGGGAGTTGAGATTTATAGCTCCTGGCAGCACGTTTGCAATGTGGCAGAGATTTGTCCACATGTTGGACTTCTCAAGCACAGTTAACGTCACACTTGGTGTTGGGAGTAAAACGTGCAGCTGCCCAACCTACTGGACTGAAGGGTACAGAATGGCAGGGATGTGCAGCTGCGTTGGCAAGACCCACCTGCTCTGGGCCGAGCTCTAGTGCCATCACCTTGGTGAGCATGTCAAGAGCTCCTTTGGTGGCACCTTCATGAACACAGTTATAAATAAATACATCATCATAATCAAATACCTTTGTAACATGTTGATAAGTATATCAGAACAAGGAGTGAAGAGATGCAGCAAACTCATTACTACCATTGGAGACATGCTCCAAGGCATCCCAACAGCCCATCACAACATTTCATAGTAAAATAGTTATATTTTTGAACAATAATAGGGGAGATACATGATGAGAAAGAAAGCTTGTAGCCTCTATAAATGAGTGGATCATTGTACTCACAGTACACAGCATGGTCTGCAACAGCACACAGTGAAGCTTGGCTGGAAACGTTAACGATGGAGCCACCATTGCCGCGGGCTTTCATTCCCCTGGCTACAATCTAAGTCCAACAGCACTGTTAGGTTCATACTGTGCCGCTTCAATCACACATTGTTCCTTTAGCATTTATGGGCTTTTCTTACTTGTGCCACATGCAGTGCAGCTTTCACATTGACATTGAACGACCTGCAATTATATTTATGCAGTTATTATTATATCTGTTGTGTCACAGCAAAAAAAGAGAGGCAAAAATCTTAAATTGAAGACTATGTACTGGTATGGAACGGAGACTTTTTTTACATGTCAAACTGGTCCTGTGTGATCTCGAGAAAGGGTTGCAATACGGCACAGGCTGCGTTGTTCACCAGCAGATCAACAGGCCCTACGTCTTTCAGCGCGTGCTCTGTGGCGTCCCAGTCCGACAGGTCCACGCACACGGGCTTGATGGAAGGACACTGGAGATCAAAGGACAAAAACAAAGAGATTCTCAGCTGTCACGGCAGAGCCGCGGGGAAAGAATAAAAGAGCAACGCGCTGTGGAATGCAGACGATGCCAGCTTGAACACAATAGCTAGGCAGGGAGTTGTGTGTTGGACCGTGACCTAGAGAGCGTTCGGGGTGATTACCTCCTGCACGAGGCTATCCAGGTCAGTCTTTGTGCGTGTGACAGCCGTGACCTTTGCCCCACAACGAGTCAGAGCAAGCGCGGTGGCCCTACCAATGCCTAGAAGATAGGGGCAAAGCAAACAATACGTAAGTTAACTGAATACGCTTCCAAAGCCTCGAATGCATAAGCAAACCACAAAATCACATTGAATTTGATGTAGCATAAGCATAAAACTAAGGTTTTTAGCCAGGTCATATTTTAAACTAATGCAAAAATACATGTAAAAAAATCTTTAAAAATCGACAGATCTTTAAGAATCAGCATTACCCTTTCCAGCTCCTGTCACTAATGCTCGCTTGCCAGTAAACGTGATCTCCATGGCTGACGATGGAAAATCCAATACAATAACTCAATAATCTACGAAAGGAGGTAACACTTTAATGAGGCTGTGTTTGCAGTGCCCGCGTCGACTGCAAACCAGACAAAAATCCGCCATATTATACAATATAGAAGCGGGAGTCAATGTGGACACGTAAATGATACTATTTATAAAATCACTTTAAAGTAAAATTTGCCATACCTTTTCACGTTTAAGCTACGAATGAGCAAACAGGACCACGCTCACGTGACAGTGTAGGAAGGACATGACTTAGCAAAAAAAAAGTTGTCGACGTCAACAAGGGTTTTATCGACGAAAGATTGACAGTGTTTACTTTGGACATAATAACCAGTTAGATCATAGTGAAGGCTGAAAATAAAGTGTTTGTATTATGGTCAAGTAATAAAACGTGCCGAACAAATGATCTCATAACGTGAGTTTTCATGGGGGAAATTGGCAGTGGTATTCCAGTCAGGTCCAGGAGATCGACCGCCCTGCAGAGCTTAGTTCAAACCCACATAAACACTCCTGATCAAGTACCCAAGACCTTTTGTAACATCTTTATATTAGAAGCCGTGGTGCTAGGTACAAAACTCAGTCTGCAGGGCGCTAGAGCATCAGGACCGCAGCTGGGTACCCAGGAGTTAAGATCAAACAGCTACAAGGGTCACATTCAAAAAGATTTTTTTTAATTGTATAGCCTACGTGTTTTTGCATACAATACTGAAAATATTTGCTTTACTTCATGAATCTTAAAGGACTGGGTTATCGAGCACCATCTTCTGTATGGCTCAGTGTTTTTTTAAACACCGATGTATTTCTTTCCTAGTGGTAAAGTACAATTCGTAAACTTTAGTCATCGCTCTTTTGTTATTACTCGCCTTGTTTTAAATCTAAATTGCATAGATACGAGGAGCTGCCTTGAGGCCACTTTGTGTGTTTTCTCCATTTTGGCAATAAGGAATTCCTATTCCAAAGACAAAATCTACTGTCCACCAAGCAACTGTTTTAAATAGGCTGTAAAAATCATGTAATCTAACCTACATAAATAAAATCAGCTCAGTTTAATTGCAATTAGTGAACACAAGTTCTGCATCAATGTTTATTTACAAGGGAAACACAAGACGACAGAGTCTAATCATAATAGTATTTGACAGCAGACATTTGACAGCTGTATGACATTTGTGCTACAAGAGAGTAGCGTAGTATATGCTACCAAACGCCCTGTTACTGATGACTCTTGGAAATGTTGTGAAACCCCAGCCTAATTTTTGGCATTGTCATGTGAGCCACTGACCTGCAGTGAGAAGGCACATCTACATATAAACGATGAAGATTTGTATTAAAATATGTATTTCAGGAAAAAAAAAAACAAAAACAACCCCCAATTATCCTTCTAGTATATCTTTCTGAAATGTTTTTTTTTTAGTTTTGAGGGTTATCATAGTGCAGTATCTAAAATACAAAAGCCAACATGAATCTACTCATTCCAATAACACTTGTTTTCCATAATGTAAAAGGTCATCATGACTGACTTTGGTAGAAGTTTACTTTTTCAGCTAAAGCCACATTTTGACTCGCAAGTCTTCATTCCTTCATATGCTAACACAATGCGCCCATTATATACCAAATGCCTTTGTTAACCTTAACTTTAAATTAATGGGTTCAGTACCTCTTGGAGTCAATACATCCTTAAATCACAAACAGTTTCCTTATCTTCTATTAAAAATTATGAGATGACCTGAAAGGAGGGGCATTGCCCTCTTAACATTCCCAGTAACTCTTGAGGTATAACTCAAAGTAGGATAGAGACAGACTTTGGAATATGGCACCATTTTCCATCCTTTAACTTTAAAAGTTATGTCAATGCTTAAAAAAGGCCCCAGGAAACCCTAGTACAGATTGAACTGACATCTGTGGCTATATAATGAGATCTGCTAACTTCAGCCTGACTTACAGTCTTGACTTTAATATGTTTACCTTCTGTGGGGTCTAAAAAGTTACATTTGATGATCGTGACAGCCAATGCACTGTGAAGTGAATTTTGCCTTCAAACTAAACCCAACCTGTATGGGAGAAGAACACTTTCTTTACACACTCAGAATGAAAGGCAAACATCACAGTAATTTTCAGAATCCTCATAAAAAAAGCTGTTTTAGGAAAAAAAATAATAAATTACTGTCACCCTGTTTAACCTCAGCAAACATACATAAAAAAAAAAAACTAAACGTAAAATGCAATGCCGTACCACAGTTTTTCCAGGAGTCCTGTACATTAGATACAAATGCAATAGTGCTTAAATGTGATGGCAGACAATTTGCTGACCATTGAACAGGATTTTGGAATGGAGTTCAGAAGAGAAAATGAGATGGACAGTCTCCACAGTGATGCATGCTGAGATACATGTTGAGATCAGTTATGAATATTGTGAGGACACCAGTCAGTCTCAGGGTAAAGCAGGCAGTGGACCGTTTTAAACCTGCAAGGGCAATTGACCAAAAAAAGTGTTAAAGTAAGGCAGTAACAATATACACTACCAGACAAACGTTTGGACACATTTTAAACATAAAAAAACAGGAAAGATACCAAACCAATGAAAGAATGTCATCAAAATGTGTTTTTATGCTCTAATGAACAAATTACTCTTTGAAGTAACTATCCTATATTTTGATAGCAGCTTTGCACACTCTTGGTGTTCTGTTAAGCAGCTTCATGAAGCTATGATACTTTTCCATCAGTCCTGAAGACATTCTCATATTTGCAGAGCATTTCTAGAGTGTGGACCTAAATTTGCAGATGGTGCATTTAAAAATTGTGTGTACATGTGCGTGCTGAGAATTAATTAATATATAACACCTTTCCCAAACAATTTTAGCTTTAATCAAATTTAAGAATAATCCATTGGATTAAACATTTTGTACAAATGTACTATTTATGTTTAAGAACATGCAGGTTTATCCATAATTTTGACTGGGAGTGTATAAACTCACAGACAATCATTAATACGTTATATATTTTCAATCAAAACCCAGCAAATCAGTATTTTTAACATTATCACTTAAACCACTATCATTATAGTTTCAGCAGTAAAACAACCTAACATTATGTTTACAACCAAACTGTGATTGTGGGATTGAGACAACCAAACATGAGCCTTACCGTGAAGGGTCTTCAGTCAAGGAGAAGTCTCCAACAACGCTGACCACATTCCTCCTGTTCTCAATGCCACCATAGCTGAGGGTGACCTACAGGGGTACGCAAATCAGAACACAGAGCTCAGATAAAACGGGCTAAAAATAAAACTGATACTGCAGATTCTACTGCTGATCTCATGTATTTACACAACTTATTGGCAGAAAAGAAGGATGGAAAAGGCTGGGTTTACATCAAACTCCTTCAGGTTTTTTAAATTCCCAACCAACTACTTTTTCCACAAGGTCTTTTTTTCTAACCTCCACACATTCTTGATGAAATGTTTGTATCATTTGTATCAAGTGTGTCAAGGGTAAAGTGCTGATGGAAATCTCCAAAGGAAGCACAGAATTGGAGCATCTTGTGACCTTCTGCTGAGAAAATCACCTGTTTTTGGAGGGCCTGCTATCTTACAAGATAATTTGCTACACAGAATGCCAAAATATTAGTTCATTTTGTGCTTTGCATCTTCATGTCTACCATTCATTGTTGATAAATACAGCCTTAGCCAACAATAACTACTAGACATGAACTGCCTTGCATCTCTTGTTTATGCAAATTTCAGACAGAGGGAGGGATAGTCACAAACATCCATAGCAGTATCCTTGAGAAAACGTACTTAGTTATAATGTGATTTCTGCAATGTGGAAAACACACACACAATCCAAGAATTAAAAAAATTAAGCCAGAAATGTGAAGATCTGAAAATGTTTTAAGACGTCTCGGTGTACTATGAAATATGATATATAGAGTGTTTTTTATAGAACATTCTCAATAATAATTAACTAAGAAATCCAATCATGTGATAAACAGACTAGTTCTGGTTAGATATGTTGCTTGTTGTTGCGGACATTCATTGAGGTACATCAAAGACACAATTTGTTGAACAGACATCTATGTTCATGTATGTATATCTTTGAATAAGACTGCTTTTACATACACTTTTCATTACATAAGGGAAACAATGGCTGATTTAAGTTACAAATTACACTTTTTATACTTAAATTTTATCTTTACAAAAAATATTACTGGAACAATTTCAATAAATACCAAAGGGCCATCTTGCTAGTCAGTTAGTCAGGACTAGTCAGTAAAAATCTTCTAGGCTGGCCTGCCTTGTGTGTGCTGCTTACCTGTCGGAGAATGTCAGCAGTGGGGAGCCTCTGCAGGTTCTCCAGGTGTGAGTGGAAAAGCCGTGTGTGTGTAAGTGGCACCTCCAGCAGGGCCTCGATGATGTAACCCACCGTGCAATCATCTGGGAGGCGGATCTTCTCCGCTGTGGTGATGAAGTTCCCCAGACTGGGAGAGTAAACATCACGTTGCATATAGAAACAATGGCACTTAAAACATGCACTTCTAGGTACATGCACACAAAGCATGCAAGAACATTGGAAAAGGTGATTAAATTCTTCAGTACCTCGCCCATGGACTCATCTTTAGAGCCAGACCTCGACTGATACAGAAGCCAGCACCTCCAGTGGCAAACCAGAACTTCACTGACATCTGAAAAACAATGGATACTCATGACTGACAAGATTGCTGACCACAACCTGACAGTAACTACCCAGCAGTAACTACCCAACTCCCAATGTCAGCAGTCTTACTAACAATGTGCACATACACCTAAAGAATCAGGTTGCAGGTTCTGATCCAGGAATCTTTACTGAATGAATAACGCATCCCTCCACCTGACGGAACTGGGATAATCAAGACTGGATACCTTTGAAAATATGCATCTTCCATTTATTGGTTTACAGCTTTCAAAGTAAAACTAAAACTGAACCAAATTTCCTTGGTGGCACCACTTGAACAAATGACCAGACCATCAAGCTCACGTATCTTCAAAAACCCTGTGAAATTGTGCTTTGCCAAACGTGAGGGGAAGCTGGTCAGTAAGGGCTTTTATTGGTTTGAGTTCTAATGGATTCTTTGTCAAAGCTGCCCTATCGTTTTCCCCTCTGAAAGCATAAGAGCTCACCGAGCCGTCGCTTTTGACCCTCTCAGCTGCCTCTATGGGGTGGTCCAGGCTGGGCCGGCCCAGATACACGTCCTGCGTGTGAGAGTAGGAGGAAAGCAGCCGCAGCAGGCTGGGGAGGACCACGTAATTATCGTCATCCATGTGACAGAACCATCTAGAGTGGACAGAGAGGATGTCAAGGGAACAATGAAATTCCTTTTTGCGAATTTTATCTGTGAATCACTGAGTATACATGCACATCTGAACATGCAAACAAGAACCTGGCATACATAAAGGAATATAATGCAGTGATATTAGTGCAACAGTACATTTGGAAATTATGAAAGGAAATAATCTAACACAGGAAGCGAAAACATATGCTGCAACTATTCTTCCCAAGAAGAAGAAGCGAACCACCCCATGTTACAAGGAGGAAGTCGCAGGCCTGGAGTTCTTCACTGAAGGACATAACTCAACTTTTTTTGTGATTCAATAAACTTGTCATATTCCACAGACATCTTGCAGCACAGGGCCTGACGGGTGTGTGCAGCTGAACAATTAGTGTTGATAATGTTGCCTCCTTGGAGAGATCACACACACACACACACACACACACACACACACACACAGTAATCACATACAGAAACAGGATACAAAGAGAGCTGATTGAAATTTACAGGGGGGAGGGGGTGTTGGGTTGGCTCAACAGCTATGCATTTCTGTCTGGGTCGTATGTATAGACCACTGCATTACCTGCTTTCTGCTTCAGCTCCTTGTCCTCTCCATCGGTGAAGATAAATGTCTGAAAGACAGAAATTTATCAGCATTTGCCTCCTACCTGGAATACAGTCTAGTGTTGGAGGGGTACAGTGAATAATGGCCAGAAATGCTCTGTCTTACACGGACAAAGCAAAGACACAGGTAAACAGAGACAGAGTCCTCAAAGCCAAGGAGAACAGATGGAAAGTCTGCTTGACACATGGACTGTGCAAATAGAACCAGCCTCTTTGGAGATCTTTTTGGAGGTTCTCTGGAGGCAGGTTCTTTCCTATGGACTTTCCCCTGTCTGTTCAGCTCCACACCCTCTGTGCAGAGCTCAGCCATCTACCAAAACACCACCCGTCCAAGATGCCGGCCAGGCCACATGTATGCAGAGTTGCTCCTTAATCAAAGCCAGCCACTCTGAAGGAGACTATAACAGAGATCCTTGACTCAGCTCTGGTCTAAAACCACCTTGAGATACTAGTTTTGCCTTACACCACTGGGGTGTTGCTGCAACGTTTTTGAAAAGGGTAATCTTTTTAGGGATCCATTAAACAATCCAAACATTATCAATGGCAGTAAAAGGCTACAAAACATATCTTGGCACACAGACCAAAGACATATGAAGGAAAGTCCATCTCTGAAGGGGGGGGGAGCAGGTCATGGAGGGCACATCAATAGAGAGTGAGGGGAAAAAAAAGGAAACCCTCTTCTAAATATTACCCCATTTCCCCCCAGCTGTAGTGTCACCCAGCACACAGCCAAAGAGCAGCTGCCTCTTCTCTCCCCTTGGCTGGCGTTTACTAGCTGCTGTTCTCATTAAGACCCTTTAAAACTTACCACGGCCCCCCTCACCTCACCTGCACTCTCCTGCTGCCTGTAGTCCCTAAACAGAAACGACCTGCTAGAGTAAACATGCAGGATCGCCTTAATAAATGAATGAAGCGCAGAAATATATGGATATTGTAGAAAGCAAATAAATAAAACGATAAAATATGGCCTGACTTGGAATCCTACACAACTCCTTACAGCTCATTGCAATGGAATGTTGTATACTCCACACGGATATGTAATTCTTCTGCAAGAGCAGTCTGGTTCTAACAAGGCTGAACTGTTGATTGAGTGTGTTGACATGATGGAATGACAAAAGTACCCTGATTCTTCACCCTACCTGTTTCTTCGCTTTCGACACCCAGGTCTGCAGAAGCAGCTGCAGGCGTGATCTGTGATACTTCCTCGTGGTCTTGACGGCGATAAAAATGTCTCTTTGCTCCAGAGGCTCTCTGGACTGAGAACCAGGGGGAATGGCCCGTGCAGAGTCCTTCTCCGGCACTCGCCAAGGTCCCTGACGTCTGCTCCAAGGAAGGGGGAGCTGGGTGGTGTGTGTGTTTTTGCCGTTACTAGCACCTTGGTGCCTGGTGACATTGGGGGTTCGATGGCTTGGCCTGGCAAGTTTGGCGTGTGGCTGTGGTTGGGGGCGCTGCCCCTGGCGCTGGGGCGTTTGCAGAGTGGGGATCAGGAGCAGCAACAGCCCACACAGGGCCAATGACAGTAGGAAGCAGCGTTTGCTAATGCCAACAGGGAACAAATGCATGCTTCCTGTGGTCAGTGCCAGCTCAACCACCGGGACTTAGCCACCTCTGCTGTCCGGTGCCCATCTTCACTGTAACAATTTGGACTCTGCACAAGAAACAAATTGAAAACCAGCCTCTGAAACATCGCACTCCATTTTAAAGAGACTTTTGGCACTTGGACCGCATTAGTTTCGGAAAATTGAAAAGATTGTTGCGCAAGTTAACTGCTATGCACTCCAATAGTTTCACTAAAGTTATAGCGTTTATGTTGAGATAAGCAACAGTTTTATCAACAGTTAGTATTACGCCTTTCATATTTACAGGGAAACTCATGAAATGAATGTATTTTTGCATAACCAATAAAATAAAAGACAAATAAGCTAAACAAACGAACTTAAATGCACTTAATACTTAACACAAAGTCGATTTTGTATGGTTAGCTAATTAGCCAGTAGCTCCTCCCGAACAACCCAAAGACGTCCAGTCAAGGCGCATCAGACAAAGACCACCAATATTCCTGTCGGATTAGGAGATTATTTCACGCGGTTCAAAACGTTAACGGGTAGATAGTTTCTTACCCCGGAAAAGCGGAGGGGTAGCAGAATTATTCCTCCTTACGTCTGTCTTCATATTCGTTACTTTCGAAAAACGTCAAAACCCGAAACAAAGCTCTGAAGTTGAAGTGAAAACGATTCCTGCTCTTAGGTCTAGATTACAAAAATGTACATACCATTTTACAGATCGACTTTAAAAAGTCTAAAATGTAACCGTGTGCGTCGACTATTGCCTTTCTTTTCTTTAGAGGGCACCGAAACACAAAACGTAAATCTATCAGCACGTATCTGGCTTTTGCCCCGTGTTCATTCAAATGTTATTCACTTCGCACCCTCGTCAACACTGTTTGCATCAATCAGACACGCACCGTTGTCACTGCATTAGACGCACACTGTTTTCCCTACACACAAACAACTGAGTTTTGACCTGGAGCGATCTCGCAATCTCACAGTCTGAATTACACCGCCTTTCTACCAAAGGCGCATGCCAAAACACATTGAGTTATTGGGAGTACCGTATTTACTGTAGTCGCGCAAAGGTTTTCTGGACGTGAAATCAGAATGTGAAAGTTTTACTTGTTTAAAACAGCCAACTGTGCAAAAATCTTTTAAATCGGAATAGAAATCAGTTTGTTACATGTGCACGAAAGATGAATGAACGCCCGTAGCAAAAAAAACAGACTTAAACGGCAAGACTCGTTTTTCAGAGCATATCAGTAATTCGAATGTTTTATTTATTGCTAGTAGCAATTCATGTGAATGCTTTTAATATATGAATATTGCGATCGTTTAGTTAGATTTGTAATCTTACATTTCCTATAAAACGTATACACAGCTCTGTCTTCATGGAACTTACGACATCTGGTGGCCCAAATGCAGAAGTTCCACTGTTCAGCTCAGCTCAGTACAAATATTCTATGAGGGAAATAAATGAATTCATTCGTTCATATGTTCGTTCATAATTTTAACATAACTTATGTTATATATATTCTGTTTTTCAACACACACACACACCCCCCCACACGCGCACACACACACACACACACACACACACACACACACACACACACACACATTTGACACAGTCTTCACATGTCAGGCAAAAATAGCCTCTAACTAGAATGAGTACCGTTATGTCCATCCCAACTGGTCTTGTCAATCAAAGTTCAAAACAAGATGGCAGGCAGGGACTACTGGGCGTTAGCACTCACAGGCGAGTATTTGCACTTTTTTTTTTTTTACTGTTTTGCTAGTTTTGCTAACTTTTGATGAGAAGCTTTGATATAACCTGGTCATGTGTTTTAGACATGGGGTTTTGATTTACCACATTTACCATTTGCCTTTTATGAATATAGCTACTGTATGACACCAACAGACAGCATATATATATATATATATATATATATATATATATATATATATATATATATATATATATATATATATATATATATATATAGTCTGATTTTACTGTGTGTGATGAAAAGTGTGATGAAAAATGTTAACCAAACTAGTGTATCAAAGTAAAAATATGTGAAGAATAAATATATACATGTGAGGTTTTTGCATGTCATTTGTACTGTAATGATAATCACATTTTCATATGAGTGCGTATGAATATTTGATGCAACAAAAGTATACGCTGTGTATTTGAAGTTGTTTCTCTGTGCACAGTGTGTGTGGGCAGTTTGCTGGTGGCCCAGGCAGACATTATCAAATACGCTTCTGTAGGCCAGCTGTTTGTTCATGAGCTAAAGAGAGAAGTGTTTCAGAGTGAATTTGAGCCTTTTCTCAAACACTATGGTAAGATTAATTCTACATTTTAATGACAGAACTAAAGTAAATAAATTTTTGAATATGCCTACTATATTATATATTATATACATATTAAAACAACTTTTTAACTTTTAGAATGTCAGATCCAAGTGGCTTTATGTAATAAGTATACTTCTGAAGAATACCAACCAGAGTAGGCTATGCACTGGAACTTGGTTCTGAATGTCTTAGAATATCTTAGATTTGTCATAAAGATGTTTTAGAATGTCTTAGATTTCACAAAGATGTCTTAAAATGTCTTAAATATAGAAATGTAGTTGTTTTTTTCTAAAACCCGTTGAGTTATATATAAAGTTTTTTTTTCCAGAATACGTCAATAGAATTCATATAGAACATAGATGCTTGGCAGGTTATTAATTTCTTTGTTAAATAATTTCAGATAGACTACAGTGTTGTCAATTGCAGTTATAAATTTCGTTTAATGGTCTTAAATTAAACCTCTGAATTTTTCTGATGAGATTTTGGCAATCTAGCCCCTGTTGTTGTCTCATTCTCATACCCCTGTTAGTAATGCTCTCTAAGACAGGCCTTCCTAAAGCAGAATCGAATACCATCATAAACGACACTATCATAAACAACACTATCATAAACGACACTCTTGTAAAACATTCTCCTATGATGTCTCTTTGTTCCATACATGGGTGAGCAGGCAAGGTATATAATGACCCAATGGTCTTCAAGTGCAACAAACAGCAGTTCCCAGACCTGCCTCGCTGGCTACGGTTCACACAGCGGCACCCGTATGACGACGGCTTTCTCTACGGCACTCCTCTGCAGGAAAACTTGGGCAAGAACATCATAGAGGTACAGGACTGATTAGTCAGGACCTCAGACAAGCACCATGACACTGCTAGCCATCTGAGCACCCTGGCTGAAGCACACTGTGCTATGTTGGGTTGTGAATGTAATGCTTGTTTGTTTTTTTTTCACCCCATCAGATCTTTGTGACAAATAAACGAAGCTACGAGACTTTCAAAGAACGGCTGGTTATTAACGTGGGACCTGTAGGTATGAGATCTACACTATCAATGGAAGACTGGACTGAAAAATATTGAGTTGGGCAATGCCGCAAGCTTTTAGGAATGAGATCCCATTAAGCACTGGTCATTCCCAGCCAACTGCTAATGATGATAGAATATTCTTTAAATGCAATCAAAAGGCAGGACAAAGAGAATGTGCTTCAGTGAAAAATGCTTATTCACTGGGATTAGGTAGTATCTTGTGTTGGGTAAAAAATTAAACATACTGTCCAGTTTGATTTTAAAACTGATAAACCAGCTGCACAATGTACTTAAGAGGTCAGGATAGAAAATGTACAAATGAGGTGTAAAAGCTGTAACTATACAATATTTCTTTGTTCACAGTCAAATCAATTCCTTACCAAGCTGAATTTTTTATTGAAAAGAGGGACATTGAGAAGGTACTGCCCGCTGATGTTCAGGAGGAGATAAAGCAGGACGTAAAGCTTATCTGGAACACAGACAACCTGCACTTTGTCAACATCACCTCTGCCTTGGACCGCGGTGGCCGTGTTCCTCTGCCCTTGGCTGGTCATAATGAGGGGTGAGTCATATAAATTAGTTTTTCTGCTAAAATCCTATGTTAATCATGGGGAAAACATAAACTTTACATCAGCAAACTATGTATCAACCACATTAATTTTGAATTTTTTGTAAATGTATGTATTGTGTTTTATGTGTTTTATTAATGTATGTATCGAATATACATTGATTTTGCATTGTGTTTTAATATTGGTGTGTGCGTGCGTGCGTGCGTGCGTGCGTGCGTGCGTGCGTGTGTGTGTGTGCAGTGTGTATGTGAAGCTGGGATCAGAAGAGCCCTACTCAAAGTGTCTGCTGAGGCTGCAGACGATGGAGCACCAGCGGGAGTGTAAGGCTGGTGGGAAGATCATTGGAGACTGCAGTGTCTGCAACAACCCAGTCAACTGTGTGACGTGGTGCAGGTCCACGCTGGTGAGAAAATGTCTGGCGAGGACAGAACTTCTCAAAACATCTCTGTGAATCACAGCTGACACTTGCTCAAAGAAGATGCTGTAAAGGCATCTTCAATCTCTCTCTCTCTCTCTCTCTCTCTCTCTCTCTCTCTCCCTCTCTCTCTCTTCATTCCTCTCCTCCTCAGGTTTCTGCTATCTGAGGTACTCCCTAAGCATCTTGTTACTTTGGTCCATCTTCCTGGTGTATTCCTGGACCTCGGTTAACTTTTCCTGGACTCCGGCTCTGATGCTCAGTAGTCCTGAATTTTCTTGTCTTGATGTCAATGCCTGTTATCTCTTCCATCGGCCAGGTTATTATAACAGCTGGGTATCTGATGCTCTGGCAGTGCATAGCTATTGATAGCCTGGATCATACCAGGACTGGATATCTAGAGGTATTTGGTTGTGGCTGCTTTCCTGGGGACCTCTTCATGATTTCCATTCATCTGTGGGATATCAAGGCACTTGTAGCTGCCCTCAACATCTGCTATGTGGCCTTCTGGGAGCTCAATCCCCTCACTTCTGGCCACCTTGCCTCTTCTTGCAACCATCTGAGCACAATTATCTAGTCTGCATGATATTTGGATATCACTGTTGTATATTCAAGTGAGATAGATCAGTGAATCGATGTCTCGTTCACTTCTGCACACAGCTTGATGTCATCCATGTAGAGGAGGTGGCTGATGGTATCCCCATTTTGTAGCTGTTGCATCCTTAGTCACTTTTGGTGATGCTCTCATTGAGGGTGTTCAGGCCTATGCGGAACAGTAGTAGGGACAGGTCATGGTGACTTGTGTTATTGGCTTGAAGTTCACCTCAAGGGTTGTCTTTCACAGCCTCATTGAGGCTCCTCAGTGAATGTCCTGAGAGTCCTCTTGATATTATACAACTTTAAGAATTCCAGTATCCATGTGTGATATATTGAATCATAGGCTTTCCTGTAGTCAGTCCAGATGGAGCATGGTTTGGTCTGTCTGGTACTATAGCCTGGTGCTTGCCTCCTCTGGTGTTCTTGCCAACGCCTTTCTGGGTTCCACTCATGTATTAATCGCTGTGCCTACTCATCCTTTAGATGGCCATTCAATCATGGTGAGTGCAATCTGTTAGCAGCTGGATGTGCTGCTATGCGGTCATTGAGTTAGTTTCTTCAGCCAGTAGGTGTGGACCATGTTAGGGCCTGGGGCTGTCCAGTTCTTCATACTTGAGACCCTTTCATTGGACATCTGATAGGGTGGTGGTTACTGGATTTTGTTCAGCAAGGTTCCTGTGGTCTGTTTTTAGGTTCAATCGCTGGCCAAATTCTCTCTGTGTTGCCCTTATCTTGATCTCTAGCCTCCTTCTCCATGTGTTTCTGGATACGTCTCTCTGGACCCCTTCTGCATGGAGGATACATTTTTCTGGACCCCTTCACCATGGAGGATACATGTTTCTGGACTCCTCCATGGAGGACATGTGTCTCTGGACTCCTTCTCCATGGAGGACATGTGTCTCTGGACTCCTTTTCCATGGAGGATACGTGTCCTTAGCCTACTTGCTGATTTTATAGCCGAGCATCTCAAGGATCACTGTTGTTGTGGCATATATGAACTGGGGGTTTCTGTAATGGTTATAGTAGAGATGGTTTGTAGAGCTGCATTCACATCTTCTAGCAGTCTTGGTCTTGATCTTGGTCTTGGTAATCTGCTATGATTGCATTTGGCTCTACAACCTGTTAGTCGTAGGGCCAATTGAGCCATTATTATTATTCTCAGATCAGCAGCTCTCATGGCGAGCTTTATTGGGTCTTGGTTCACAATAGGGGTTGGTGTAAGGAAAATATCCCCCCTCTGACCTATCGTCCTGGCTCCCCTTTGTTGTAGCATATGGTGTTGTACCTTGTCAATTTCAAGTTGTGATAACAGGTGCCACTTGCGGATGTTGGAACACTGAGTTGTTTGGGTGTTATTCTTGATGTTGGGTATCAAAGCATCCATAGTTCCCACATCCTCTGCATATACCTTCTCACACTGGGGTTGCTAGAGTAGTTGCATTGAATTGCATTAAGCCTCTGTTCTCCACTGTTGTCCATGAGTGTCTTCTATTTGTTCTTTAGCCGACTTAATATAATAGTATACATTATTATTAAGTCATCCTTTATCACTAGCTTGCATTCATTATTAGGCACTGTAGCATTTTTGGTGGAAATGAAATTTTAAATTATATTTCTTTCCCAAATGTATTTCTCCGTCTTCCTCCAGATTGATATATCCAGGCCTGTGCCACCTGCTCCAGTGCCAACTGTGGGTTCAGGCATCTTGGAAATGGGTGGGGAATTTGATCCCCCAGTTTCCCCTCCTGGGAAAAACTACATCCCAGACTACATCGTCACCATCATCATCCCCTTGGTTTTTGCCATTATCCTCTGCCTCATTCTGGCTTATGTGATGTGCTGCAGGAGAGAAGGAGTGTAAGTGATCTTTGTTCTCATTTTAATTAAAATCATTTTAATTGTTATGGGGACTAGTGGTGTGACAGAAGGGAATAGCTGCCGGGTGGCACTGTGAATATGTAGACTTACTTCTTGTTGTCTTTATTTTTGCAGTCAGAAACGAGATGCCATGACTCCTGAGTACGTATAGATCACAACCACATCAGTTCTCTTTTCTGTCATTCACATTTCTTCACTCTGTGGCAATAGAGAATCTCAAATATCTGTTTGAATAGCAGTCAAGAGACTTGTTGAGGGATAATAGACTTGTTGAGAGTAATAGATCAGCATGTACAGTTACCAGTACATATTTAATATTTAATATATACAGTATTAAATAATCAATTCTATATATTGTAGTTAGTTCAGTACCTCTGTCCCTGTACCTCTCTGTCACCCCTGTCAGTCCCTTTCTTTTGCCCTTCCTGCTCACCTTTTCTCTTCCTCTCTCATCCCTCCATTCCTCCATCCCCTAGGCTCCAGCTGTACCACCACCACACCATCCACGGGAATAGCAACGAGTTGCGCAGCATGGCACAGGGCCGAGGCAGTTTTCCACAGCCCCTCTCCACTCTGCCCATGTTCAACGCCCGCACGGGCGAGAGAGCGCCCCCCGACTACCCCTCCGACAGTGTCCACATCCCCCTCATCATGGCCCAGCAGTGAGTCAGCACAGTCCCGCCGGTGTGCCATTGGGCACATGTCAGTGCCGCCATAACCTAGCAACGTGTGGCATTGCCTCATTTGAGAATGGGTGTTTTGCAGGGGTGTGATTACAGATTTCTGAGTAGGAGGCTAAACCTAGTGGGAACTTATGCAGTTACAACAGTTACAACAGTTACAACGATTACCCCAAACGTCTCTTCATTTTGAAAGACACATAAAATAAAAAATAAAGGTATTTGGTGAAATTTTCACATAGCAGATGAAAAGGTCACGCATCATCCAGTAGCTGTCACATCTGTATTGAGTCTCAGTCAAGATTTAAGCTTGGTCTATATACGCGTCGCAACTGTTGCGAGAGTCTACGAGTCAAAAATGACACGGTGGCTCCGCCCATGCGCATTGGCCCCTTCTGGACTTGATGGACATGTGGAAAGATAGGAGACGCTTTTGTAAATGTATGATGAGTGCCCAAAAAAGTAAGATTAACCAAGATTAACCTTGCTGGAAAGAAAACACAAGTTTGGTTTTCCTGGGTCTTCTGTTGAACTTAACACGTCTTTGTCTTTGCAGGGAACCCAATGTGGATACACTGCCCAGGTAATTCCTGTCCTCATATGTCCAAGAAATACTACACTTCCAAACCTCACTATTATTCTTTTGTTTGGTTGTTTGTTTTCTAATCAGTATTTCACATCCTGCTCTGTATTTGCATTGCTAATGACGTTATGGATTAATATGATGTACAGTGCCTCATACAGTGTGGTTTGAAGTGCACGAGGGACGTGTTTTGGATGGGGAATCCTACTGTTTAAAATTTGATATACATTGCAGTTTTTTAAGCAAAGTAACTTAAACAAAGATAAAAGCGAGACGTGACTGTAGTCTCTCTAGTGGGAACGCACCAACTGACTGACTTTAGGAGTTGGGTTTGGTCTAGCCACCCTGTAATGCAAAGTGTGTCCACATGATGTCTCTGTATCACAATCCTAATAATGTGTATTGTTTGTCTTTGAAATCCAAGTTGGGAAATATTAAAACAGTATCACAAACAGCTTAGAATAAACTTTGAGTTTGCTAACAATAAATACAGTAGTTTTACCTATTGCACATTTTTGTGAATATTTAGCTTACTGTAGTGCTTCTGGTTTGAGGTTTTAAATATATGCTTAGTATACTGAGAATAATTACAAATACAGTTTTCACCATCAAGTAGCATGAATAGTGGAAGCATTTCTTATAGTTCTTACATTCAGATTACTTTGAAAACCTGTCGACAAGTCCCCTGTCCCTTCTTACATGTCCATATCTACACATATCACAGCAATTGATGAATAAAATAGAAATTAAGATGCTTGAGTGAAAGCAATATGGCTTGTTTAATTTACGTTTAGAGAAAGGCAATGAGGTCATGGCACTGATGTCATGACAAGAAGATAATGTTCTGAACATTCCGGTGACCACTTAGAACATGCTTTATTTCAGCATTCAAAATAATTAAAAACATCTCGAAATATTATACATGTACAAAATAAGTACAGATCCTCTTGTTGGAACCATTAAAGTGTCTGTTTGTGGTTGTCCTTTTGTGCCGCCTCATTTCATTAAAAAAAAAAACCTTTCACTAAAACAAATCAAACAAAAATGAAAAACAAAAAATCCAAACAGAAAATGAAAGGAGGTGTGCATTGCATTTTGTCAGAAAGGAGTTAATTGATTGTCAGGGGTCATTGTGTAGACAGAAATAAAGACTTCTCCAGGTTGGAAAAGGAACTGGCAATCTGTCCACCTACTTAACTCACATCAGAATAAGTGCAAATGTACAATAACCATCATATTCAGCTTTTTACCCTTATCAGCTGACACTTTAATGAGAGAACAATTGCATCACATTGACAACAAGACATTGTGTTGACAGTTAGCACCAAAAAAAGCACAAGTGACAGTAACAAATGACCCAGAGGCGATCTCTGTTTTCTTTGTCAAAGACATACAGCACAGGTGGGACCTGAAGAGGAATGTAGCACCTTTTCACAACTCTTATTTGTGTTTCAGTTAATACTCGAGGGGTGGTGATAACCTGCCAAAGTATCCATCCCAAACCCATAGGTAACGTGCTGTTGTCCTGAGGTAGCCATTACACGTTTTGCTCTTGACTCTGAAGCCTGTGTTAACCAGTGGAGGGGTGTAGATGTTTTTTTCCTTTTTTGCTAGAAGAACAAGACACTTGACTATCATTTCTCAGATTTATTCGACACCAGAAAATGGTACAATAGCACTTGTGTGGTTTTTCATTGTCCTTCTGCAGTGATTAAATGGTAAAAAAGTCACCAGTATTTTCATTACCTTTTGTATTTTCTCTTTTTTGACCTCGTGGGGGATTTTATACTTTACAGGCGTATATTATTTTCTTGTTGCCAGCTGACTCAAAACATTCTCGCTAAGTGTCCAAGATGTTGATGCTGGTTGGGATAGTGGTCCTCAAAGTTTTTTCTCCTCAAAAAAGCAGAATGTCTCTCAAAATCATACCGAGCACCGTCCTCAAGGATGTAAGTGTAAGCATGTGGACTGATTGCAGCCGAATTTAGAGTTTTTTTAATGAATAAAAAAGGATTTGAAGATGACTCCTAGAAAACAAACACATTTTTAATGTCCAGATTTCTCTTTTTACAAGAAGCAGACTGGGCCAACTTCTATGCCGAATTCCTGATCAGGAGCACCAATGTCCATAGGAGCGATGTCAATGATGGGAAGACGAGATGTTTTCGTTGTCTGATAGTTGATGACTGTCTTGTCCCAAGTGCCAGTGTGTGACTGAGGAGACAGGTGGCAAAAAAGGGACAGTCACCAGTTAATACAGTGTCCACATCATACAAAGAATTCAACTGAATACACAGCAAAGTAATATTTCTTATAATAACTCCACAATCAACAAAGGGTAAGTGATAATGGAAAAGACAGATATGCCAAAATAGGTTCCAACAGAAAAAATAAAAGACCAAGCCAAAGTGTCTAATACGGCTTTATGAATGGCTGGGATATGTGGGGACAGTTGAGCGTAGTGGAACTCACCGTGCAGCCATCCTCGCTGACCGTGTAGGTGGATCGGCTGTTGCCCTCAGCTCGGATCTCCACGTCGTTGGAGCCCTGCAGGAGCAGAGCCTTCTTCAGGTTGCCAGAGGCCTGGTCCATGTAGGCGATGCTGTTCTTGCAGTGGTAAGTGATGTTCTGAGAGGCTTTGTTGGACATCAGGCGCATGAATGTCATCTGGATGTTGACGTCCTCTGGATCAGTGGCATCACCACCATACTGGAACTATGGACAGCATTGATAACATAAATCAATTTTAATATCTATACTTATTTTCAGTATGCTAGTATACTATGACTAATCAGTTATGATTCCAGATCTCCCCATGATTTCTCCCCATGCTTTGATCCTTTTTAAGTGCTTGATTTAAGACCACATCCTAAATTCTAACTGCATTTAACACAAAATGGCAATTTGCAAAAACCTTCTTAAGTGCCTACCTGGAAGCCCTCAGTCATGGACTCTCCGAACCAGACATGCTTCTTCTCACGGACGTTCTTGCTAAGGTACCAGTTCTTCAGAGGAATACTGCCACGAGATGGGTATACGCAGGTCTCTCCAGACTCCATGTTGCAGAAGACCTTGATGGCATCCAGAGGAGAGCCCTGGTTGGGGTCCACCCAGTAGGAACCTTCAGGGTTGAACAGGAAAGGAGACAAAGACTGAGACGAGCATGTTTCAAATGATTGTGGTAAGATTATTGATGTACTATTGGTTTTTATTAATATTTAAGCTATATCAATCAATTAAAAGCTAGTTTTTAGTTTGTAAATGCTGCATGCCACAATGCTACAATGAACTGAATATGTTAATGATCGATTATGCAAATAACATCATGGCAAATAATCCCCATATTAACTCACAAAGGCCTTGCACACAAAAGGTCCTGTGAGTTACTTGCCCTGCAATGACTTCACCTACTGCTCATAACCTGGAATACCAGACAGCCATGTAGGACTTACCACTCTTCCACTCGGGGTGGCACATTACAAGGTCACGGCACATGCGGGCTGGGTTCTTCTGGGTTCCCTCTGGGCTACGGATGTTCTCTATCTTCTGACTGAGGGTCTTAAGGGTGGAGTCCACCTCAACATCACGGTCACGCACACTAGCGTCATCAGCCCTGTAGCCTCCGCGCAGTGGATCAGCAGCTTTCTCTTGCTGGGGCATGATGGGGAAGGGCTCGCCGATGCCAGGAGGTCCAGGAGGTCCTGGAGGTCCAGGAATACCAGGGGCACCCTGGGAGAAAGTGCTGACACAATGAGGATTTGGACAGACAGGACCAAGAAGTGGATTATAATATGTTTATGACACTTACTGCAGGTCCCATCTCTCCAGTGCGACCACGAGGTCCAGGAGGTCCCACTGGTCCAGGCATACCGTTCATGCCTTCCTTACCAGGAGAACCATTGGAGCCAGAGGGTCCCTACAACCAGAGCCAGAACCACTATCCATTAACTAACTGAAAAATATCTATGGTGGGAACTTACTGACCAGTCAGCTACTGTAGTGTACTTTGCAATAGGTAATATAACTGAACTTATACTCTATTAGTTTTAAACATTCATTAGGTGCTTTTGGAGGTTCTCCCCTTACTAAATCATAACACAGAACTCCTATCAAAGCTGTACGTTACTTACACGAGGTCCAGCAGGGCCAGAGGTTCCAGCAGGTCCTTGCTCACCAGGGGAGCCCTACAGGTATAAAAAAAACACATCTTATGTCTGAGCTCAGCCCCAAAGAACAACTCAGATGATACATACTAATATTGAACTGCAGAACTGTCATGAGATTAGACCTACAACACATTATGGTCTGCGAGGTTTTATTAACTTATTAACTTGAGTGTACTCTGGTCTCTCCCTCAAGCTTAAACATGTGTTCACTCACAGGAGGTCCAGGAAGTCCAGCCATTCCAGAGAAGCCACGGTGTCCCTTCATACCTCTATCTCCAGTCTCTCCAGCCTCACCCTTGTCTCCACGAGGACCAGCAGGACCCTGTACATGCACACACACACACACACACACACACACACACACACACACACACACACACACACACACACACACACACACACACACACACACAGGTGTTCAAGCATGATGCTTGCCTACATGTCTAATTTCTTGATTCAAGGAGAAGGAAGTCTGACACGTACAAGGCCACCACGTGCCCCAGCAGGACCGGCAGGGCCAGCAGAACCAGCGGGACCCTAGACAGAGATTCAGAGAAAGCAGGTTAAGGACAGGAGTAAGCAACACACAACTAATAGTAACATACCACGTGATATAAAAAAACGCCAATTATATGTTAACACATTTCTAAATTAACCACTGCAAATCCCCTATGAATGTAGACCCTGAATATCCCTCCTAATTAAAAAGCCAGATATAATAATGCAAAAACTGAAAAAAAGCTTTAGTTTCTTACAGCCTCTCCACGATCTCCAGTCTTGCCAGATGGGCCCATGGGACCAGGAGGTCCAGGAGGTCCAGGGGCTCCAGGAGCACCAGGATGACCACCCTCACCCCGATCTCCCTATGTAAAATTAAGACCACAGAATGTCTTTAGAGAAGAACTGGGACTTTGAAGCATTCTTTTAATGATGTTTCATGTAGATCTAACAACTGAAGCATCAGTTACCTTTCAAATAGAGTTTGTGTGCATATGTTGTACTGCATTAATGCAATCACAGGCTAAAAAGTGATGAGAGTATAGATTACCTTAGGACCAGGAGCACCATCACGACCAGGGGCTCCATCATGACCTGTGTTACCCTGCAGCAAGACACAGGCAGAGATCAATCAGCTACAGCATGAGGTTTATTACAGTGATTCTTTCCAAACTGTACATTATGAAATGTACTTTTTCTAATGTAGTTTTATTTTTTAAGTATTAAAAAAAACTTAACATATGTCAATTTGCAAATCAAGAATATATTTTGTTAATGTTATGTGTATCTTGAGGAAAATAGCGATGATACTGGTCTCCTCACCTCACGACCAGCTTCACCAGGAGCTCCACTCAGACCAGGGGGACCCATGGGGCCTGGAGGTCCACGCTCGCCAACGAGACCGGCGGGTCCTTGCTTTCCTGGCTCACCCTGAGAACAACAAAGACAACAGGCATCACTAAAAGTAAACAAACAAGCAAAACACTATTTACAACAGATATTTACAACAGACAGCTGTAGGAGATAGAATTGTTTCTTCACTCATGAAAAAGAAGCCAGGAGAATAGTGTGAAGTGAAGTCCTGACTGATAGTGGATGAACTGTGGATTGTGCAGACTCACAGATGGCCCTCCGAGACCTGGGAAACCTCTTTCTCCTCTCTGTCCAGGCAGACCCACAATACCGTTAACTCCAATCATGCCAGGAGGTCCAGACAGACCAGCAGGACCCTACAGAGAAGAGAACAGTTTATATTACCTCTTGATACATTATCAATACATCAATCTCATCTATCTTATCAGATAGATATAATGATAGAAAGATATTACTGTATGTTACTCTGTTGAGCCATACAAAGAGTGAAGAAGAGTTTCAAAATAAGAATGATGTATTATAGCATTTATGATGGAAGAGCTACTTACAGGAGGTCCATCAGAGCCAGTTGAACCCCTCTCTCCAGCAGGTCCTGGGGGCCCGGCACCACCGACCTCTCCAGGGCGACCAGGTGCTCCCTTCTCACCACGAGCACCCCTTTGTCCCTCTTTGCCAGCAGGACCAGTGGGACCAGGAGGTCCAGAAGCACCCTAAAAAGTGAAGTAAAATATTATTGCATGCATATTGTGAAATTAGTAATTCATGTCTTACTGCAATGAACTAAAATTACATCTACACTGGTGAAAGAAATTGTTCATGAATAGATGATGATGTTGATGATGATGATGATGATGAAACAACTTACAGCAGGACCAGGAGGTCCAACTCTACCAGCAGCACCAGGGAAACCAGCAGCACCCTATAGGATAAAAAGAATACACACTGGTCACGATGGCTGCTTTGTTAGGACACTATAAAATATGTAAAAATGGTTAATGAAGTAAAGCACACCGGTTTAGTAAGTCTTTCGTTTAGTTTTATAATGTTTTAAAACCATGTAATAGATATAACCAGGGGTTAAAGGTCTTACAGGAGGTCCAGCACCACCACGAGCTCCCTTAGGTCCTGTAGCACCAGCAGGGCCCTTGATTAAGCAAAGAAAAGTTTGTGTGCATTACTTTTATGTCAATTTTTTTGTCCATTTGCTATCTATAGTATCTATAGTAGATAGATACATAGCAAATGAACAAAGCCAAATGCATTACAAAAATAAACATAATTTTTTAATATGTGAATGCAAATGAATTTATAACAAATGATGTGCATACATATGCCTTAAAGATTCTACTGTCTGACAGCAAAATGATTCCTCTGCTTTGGTTAAAGGTTTCTGTCTAGACCTGTTTTAGAACCTGAAGGAGTCCTAGAAGAGCTGCAATTTCAGTACCTGAGGTCCAGCAGCACCAACAGGTCCACCAGGTCCAGGAGCTCCAGCGTCACCTTTGGGTCCAGTGTCTCCAGTCTCGCCCTTAGATCCAGGCTGACCAGCTGCACCCTAGATCAGACATCAACTATTCAGTATAAGTACTCATAGCACACTTACTTTACTTTACTTGAAATAGTTTGAAGTTCTAATGATTGTAGATTGAGGTATAGAGATTGCAGCACTCACAGGAGGACCAGCAAATCCAGCAGGACCAGGAGGACCAACCTCACCACGTTCGCCCTGGGGGGTTCAAGATTTCATGGTCATACCAAGTCAATGGTAAAATACAGGTCAGCAAAATAATGACAGCTAATTGTATATTTCCCAGCTAACTGTGAATCACATAATCATGTATTAGTTTCACTCAAGATAACATTCTATTTATATACATAATACGTATATATATGCTTTGAAGTTTTATTCAAGTTTACCCAATGGATTTTTTTATTGTTGAATGATTTCTGCCATGTTACTTGTGCTATGACATATGAGCTGTGGTTTCATTGAGCTCTCCTCCTTGCAACATTGTTGTCAGTGTGGTGTTTGTAATATGCTGAAGTTGAATGAAGGAATGAAACACGCTTCATGTGAGTCATATTTTTGACGTGGTGCATTTTATGGTCAGTCAGTGGCTTTGCAATTAGTCAGTGGTTGAGTCACTCACAGGGGCACCACGAGCTCCAGTAATTCCTGCAGGTCCAACAGCACCAGGTTCTCCCTAAAGCATTAGGGAAAGAGGAAGTGTGGGCACAGCATAAGAAAAGTAAAATACAACATCTACAACATGTCATTACTGACATAAAAAGTGCATATGGTTTTCTATCACAAAACAATGTTGCTTTCCCAACCTTGTCACCAGGAGCACCAGAAGGTCCAGGAGGTCCAATAGGGCCAGTCAGACCACGGAGGCCATCCTTACCGGGAGCTCCATCAGGGCCTTTAGGTCCACCATCACCCTATTGAGGAGAGCCAACACTAGTCCATCTACATGTGCATGAACCATCTACATGTGCATATTATCCCAACTCTTGTATAGTACATTAGTCTGCCTTTTAACCAAAGGGAATAAGCACTACTATGAGTTAACTGGGATAGATTCTTCATGTTATCGCCTTGAAAATCTTGTTTGTCTCAAGGCTAATTAGGCTTTATTTTTTCATAACATAAGTCCCCTGAGCATCTGAAAGGGTGCTGTCTCAGATGCTGGATTGTTTGGTTTGAGTGCGGTATGGACAGGTGGACGGGTGGTTGGGACTCTCTTACTCTCTCTCCTCTTGCGCCTGGCATGCCACCGGCTCCACGCTCTCCAGGCATTCCTTGCATTCCAGGAGCACCCACAGGACCAGCAGCACCAGCTGCTCCCGGCTCCCCCTGAACACACACACACACACACGCACACACACACACACACACACACAAATATTTATCCAGGTAGTGCCACACATTTATACCATCTTTGATGAGCCCATGTGACAGTACGGTTATGGGGAACTCACCCTGGCACCATCATTTCCAGCAGGTCCAGCGGAACCACGAGGGCCAATGGGACCAGCAGGACCTGGGGAACCACGCTCACCAGGGAGACCTCTGTCGCCCTAGGGGTAAACATTGAGGTTTTGGTTACGTACAGTGGTGTAGAACGCCTTACTGTGACTTGGTTCAGTCATCTTAATTATGGAGAGGTAAGGAAGAAGCAAGACTTTTTTAGAAGGTGTTATAAGGTGTTGACAAGAGAGCAGAGTGCACAGGGTCTTCTGAGTGATCTGGTTTTAAGTAGGATTGAAGCATCTGGCTTCAAATATGTAATTGGTCATACAGGTGGAACACAAACAAAGTTTCAAAGAGTTTGATCAGAAAGATACTCACTCTGGGTCCAGAAGGTCCATGACCACCAACCTCACCAGGCAGACCCTATTCAGAAAAGTAGAAATAGCCTTATGACGTATGGTAATATAATATCGTCCCCTCTGTTGAAAAGAGCTAAATACCCCAAAAACATCAGCCAGCCTTCACGAGGAAGAGCCCAATGGTGAATGTTGTATTTCATGTACTGGTGTAAGTGTTAAAATGGCAGTACCCACCTGCTCACCGGGCTTCCCAGCCTCACCAGTAGCACCCTGAGCTCCAGGCAGGCCCTGTAGAAGAAATGAAGGCATGACAGTGACAGAGGGCTCCAGACTCATTGATATCCATGTGGAGCATGTGAACATGAATCTCCTTGCAAATGATCACACAAAATTATTAACTTGATAATGTGTGAATACATCAAATATCAGCAGATAGTATATTGTGATGCAAGGGCTAGAGCTACAGTGTTCTGATAAAGGCAGCAGTAAAGAGATTAGGGTGTGAAGGTGAATACTTACTTGGAATCCAGGAGGGCCTCCAAGTCCCTGCTCTCCCTTCTCTCC
This sequence comes from Brachyhypopomus gauderio, assembly GCF_052324685.1. NCBI lineage: Eukaryota > Metazoa > Chordata > Actinopteri > Gymnotiformes > Hypopomidae > Brachyhypopomus > Brachyhypopomus gauderio. The sequence goes on along the minus strand of NC_135213.1, from coordinate 26,453,946 downwards.
AGCAGGTCCCTGGTACACAAACCATAAGAAGCCATCAGAACAAAGACTTATAACGTATTGTATAATACTGTCACGTCTACTATGTTTCATCCTCAAGGACAACAAGGACAGTCCTAACTTACAGCAGGTCCAGGAGCACCAGGAGCGCCAACATCACCATCTTTACCAGGGGCACCCTTTAAAGACACAAGAGCACTTATATATCACTGAAGAACATGCAGACCTTAAATAATACCCTACATGCAGAATGAGTCAGTAGTAGGACAGGAGAAAGAATGTGACACATACGACAGAGCCAGGAGGTCCAGCAACACCTCTCTCACCGGGCTTTCCAGCTTCGCCCTATGACAGAGGAGATGAGTAATGAATGAAACAGAGAGGAGTGGTGTTGATCCTGTAAATGCTTTACACACAATAGGCTTCAGTGAGCAACCAGGTTACAAATGAAATCGATTGCTTCAAAGGACAGGTAGGTGATTGGTGATCCTTACATCAGTTCCCTTAGGTCCGGGGAATCCCATCACTCCAGGAGAACCACGAGATCCAGCAGGGCCAGGGGGCCCAGAAGCTCCATCTTGACCAGGTGCACCCTGTGAAAGAGCGTGGACATGTGAACATGGATTTCCTTGCAAGTGATCACACAAAATTATTAAATTGATAATGTGTGAATACATTTGCATCCTGTCATCTTCAGCAAATAGAATATTGTGACGCATGTATTGTTCTTCAGTGTACTAATGTACTCATATATTATTGTATTGTCATTCAAGTTTTAATTTTACTTACAGAAGGTCCAGTTTTTCCCTCAGGTCCAGGGGAACCAGGGGCACCAGTCATACCCTAAAGAGACATCCATAAGAATAGGTAAGGCTCAAAAAAAGCAAAAAAGAAATATATAAAGAGAAACATCACCTGTATCTTACCTTGGAACCGGGAAGTCCAGGTTCTCCAGGACGACCAGACTCTCCAGTGGCTCCCTGAGCTCCAGCAGGTCCATTGGAACCACGCTCACCAGGTGCACCCTACAATTTAAACATGAACAATAAAAGCCTGTCCTAACATCTCTAGAGCTGCATAAATCAATCTAGCAACTCTTTTCCAGCACCATGGACAGCGCTATATGACAGGCTATCTGGTAAAGCTGTTCATTACAATGTGAGGGAGACAGATACAGACACCAGACAGCCTGTTCTCCATTTTAGTAAATTCTGAATTATCATCTTCATTTAATAATATATATTCGGGCATACAGGGTCCTGTGTATAAACTCAGCACATATATTCATATATCATGGAAAACTGGAATGGTGATTTCACAATTTTTGATTCATGACTGATATAATGAGGGAATTGATTGACTTGCCTTGGGGCCTGAAGCACCATCAGTGCCAGGGAAACCACGGTTGCCGGGGGCACCCTGCATAGGAAGATGGACAGAAATTATTAAAATGCATGAAGATAATTCTACATCTACATATCCATTGCCCAAGGTTTTATATACATTTACATTACTTTGGCATACAAAAACATCTGGAAAAATATCAGATCTAAAAAAAAGTATCTTTTTGTGGACTGTGTTCCGAGCCTTGGGGATAATATAATTGGGACCAATGCCTTATATAGAAGATTTTTAATTCATTAAAAAAATTAATTAATTTAAACTGATGTTTCATTCATAAAACAGGTCAATTGTACCACTGGGAGAAATTTTAATTGGATGTATTTTTATTACCCAAATTCAAGTATTATATTCAGCCCCATTTCCATTTTTTAATCATAACCGTAATCATCATCATATCTAATGCTAATTTATACAAATGGAAGAACTCTGGCCATAATGATAATTCGAAAATACACACAGATGTTTGCATTGGTGCACATGGCAGATCTAGATGTGGTTATTTTTGTACAAGAGACTGCAAGCTACTGTATGTGCCTGGTGTGATTCTGACACTATCCTGGTCTTCTAAAGCAATTCTAAAGTCTACAACAGTGTTTCCTAAGAACAGCAGGAGCTTGAAGGAGTTTGTTTGGGGTGGACAGTGGGTGTAAAGGCAGAGTCAGGGCTGGAGATATGAAAGATGTGTAAGACATACACGAGCTCCAGGGGGTCCAACAGGTCCAGCACCGCCAGGCTCTCCACGAGCGCCTCTCTTACCCTCCTCACCAGAAGGTCCAGCAAGACCCTGAGGTCCAGCTGCTCCCTATATGAGAGGAAGAGGTGGAACCGAGAGGAGAGAGAATCCTTAAACTGATCGGATCTATTTAGTATCAATGTATGTGTACAGGCCAAGTGATAGGCATCCTTACAGGCTCTCCCTTGGGACCGGGCTCTCCTTTGGGTCCTTGGGCACCAGTATCACCCTGGAAACAGCAAAGCAACAAGCAGAAAGAATTAATTGTACTGTCTTAACAATTAGAACTCATTTACTGCCTCCACCACTGACAAACCACTCAATAATAATTTAAACAACAATTAAATCAATTAAATGGTTTAATTTAAATCAATTAAATCATTTTGCATTGGTTGAGCTTGTCTCATTGCAGTTCAGACCAACAGCAGGTCATGTTGAGCTGCCCAATCAATGGGACTAGTGTTGTTGTGTGTAGGCACAGGCAGCAGCATACATACGCTGTTGCCCTTGGGTCCGGGGGTACCGCCAGGTCCAGTGGGTCCGGGGGGTCCACGGGCACCTGGGAATCCAGGAGCTCCAGCGATTCCAGCAGCACCCTATGCATGAACAGGGAACTGGCAGTGAATATTCAAGGTGCTGATCTGCATTGTACTGGTGTGTGTGTGTAATAAGGCTCGGATGGCTATAGAATAGCGTACGTACAGGAGATCCCTTGCCACCAGGCTGGCCATCAGCACCAGGTGGACCCTGCAAATGAAGTTAGAGAGGTGAGCACAGAGAGAATACGACCACTGCCTATATCTGGCCAACCATACACATTCTTTTTATCATATGAGCCAACATTTTAGCATTCTCTATTTTCCTCTTCCTGTTAAAGATTCATGTGGGTGAAGGGCATATCTTTTCACAAAAAAAGGTTTTTGGTTTCATATCAAAAGTAATTTATCTCGGTTTAAAATGCTATATCAAATATATTAGTTAACTGCCAGTGAGTAAAACCATGTGACTGAATAAGCAGAAGTGTAGCTGTGGATGGATAGATTAAGCCCTTTTCCCAGAGTGCTGGCAGTGAACGGGTAGACTGAGCCCTTTTCGGGCGTGTGGGTAAGTTCAAATGGTTGTATTTGTTTCATGAACACCTGTAAAACCTGGCCAATGGTGAGTTATTAACCACAATGTTTGGAATTATATTTAAACATTTGGTTAGAATACTAATTACTGTTTTCTCTGTTGGCTCTACTACCCTATTGGCTGGATCATCCTGGAGTTAGGTACACTACTGAAGTTTCAGTTGATGGCTCACAACCTGAACTTGCGTTCTATCAGTAGGTTTATTTCTGTCTTATATTCCCATGGCTACAGGTGTATTTAAGAAAACTCCCTCCCCTACATGTAAAAACTATATCATAAGAAATCCACACAAGCAAACATCAAATAAATTGCAGTGCCATATGGATCAGTATTGACAGACTCACAGAAGGTCCGGCAGATCCTGCAGGCCCAGGGTTACCAGGCTCTCCACGGGCTCCCTGAGGTCCCTCTGAACCACGCCCTCCAGCAGGGCCAGTCTCACCCTACAGCAGGGCAAGAGGACAGCTGTCAGGGTCATAGAGAGGTAAGCGTCCCTTTGCATAGGTAGTGTAGTATAAACTAATAAGAAGACCAATAAAGCATTGAGCATTATGTGTAGATCAATCCATAATGACAATGTAACAGTTAGACAAAATTCTAACTGAAAGCTAAACTTGTACAAAATAAAACAATAAATTCTTGTGATTGTTTTAAATAGCTTAACATGAAATTGTACCTGTATAATGCTACCACGGCAAACAACCAAATTTCCCAGATGTAATGTGTGAAGTGACAGACAATAATACATCTCTCTCTTGTTCAATTCAATACCACAACTTGTGCAACTATTCAACTTTCAAAACAATGTATGATAAACATTGTCTGTCAATACTGCCTTAGAACCGGTAATTGAATTTAGACATTGAAAACACAACATTTAGACCATGACAGGTGCTGTGTGTAAGTCTCTGTGTGTGTGTGTGTGTGTGTGTGTATGTGAGAGTGTGAGTGTGTGTGTGCTTGGAGACCTACCTTAATTCCAGCACCACCAGGGAATCCAGGTGGTCCAGACGACCCAGTAGGTCCCTAATGTTGATGAACACATGTGAAAGAATTAAACCAATTGACTCAGTGCTGCCAGCATACTAATCTAAACCATGTCTGACCATATACAGTGGGAATTCAAACCAACATGGTCCAGCCAAAAAAGCTGCAAATATTAGTCCATGTGAATGGTGTCAAATGTTTGAATCAATACCATGTTTATCTGATGATCCTGTTGTAATTATTAAAAAGAACCAATTGTGATGTGAAGTGCATCTTATCTTTAGGTGCTACTTACAGGAGGTCCAGCAGGGCCAGAGTTGCCATCGTTACCACGAGCACCCTACAGCAAACAAGAAGGTCCAAAAAAGAACAAAACAGCATATTTTCAAAAATGACAATTTTGAAACATCACCCTGAATCAGGTCCACATCAATATTTTTTTTACATGTACAATAATGCAACTTTGAATTCTGTATCTTGACTTGAAAATTATTTTTATAAATTTAAGTAATGGGAGATCAATCAATTGTTAAAGGAATATTTAACAATCTCAGTAATGAGAGAGTAATACATTAATTGAGGATTGATGTTTAAAATGGGCCTGAGAAACAGGTACATGGTGTTATTTCCTTTGAATATGATCACTGTACAGATCTGAACATGTTAGGAATGACTCTTTATATACAGTGTTAAGAGTACAAACACTCCTTAGCGAGGCTTGTTGATTGGATGGTGAAGTTTACTGCTCATTGGTCAGTTGAGTAAAGGGAGGAGAGGCAGAATATTCTTTGATTTGTCAGTGATGCTTAGGCCTTTAGGTGTCTAGATGGTCTTGAGAAGGTGTCTCTGGAGAGACCTCAGCATGGAAAAGAGCACTTACAGCAGGGCCAGGAGGTCCAGGACGGCCTCTCTCACCAGGCAGACCGCGAGGTCCCTGAAAGATAAAGTGAGAAACTTGGAGAATCCATACCAGCTGTTGTTTATATGGTGGAGGCTCTTTGGTTTATATGGTGGAGCATTGGTGGAATCAGCACTAAGCTCACTGTGGGGCTTAATGATGCCGAATGGAGAGACTCACCATGAGACCAGCAGCACCGTTCTCACCAGGGGATCCAGATTCTCCCTGCACAGACACAACAGACAAGTCAGTTTCATTCAAGCCTGTATTCATGCACACAGATTCAACCAATTTATTAAAGCCATTCAAATTTAGCTCAATACTGAGTTTAATTTACATTTAAAATCTAAATGAGACAGCGAGTCTTACCTTAGGTCCAGCAGGGCCAGCGTCTCCTTTAGATCCATCTAGACCAGGGAAACCCTAAAGGATCAACAGAAGGGTGAGAGGTTACTGAGAGGTCATGGGTCAAGCAGAAGAGGGTCATGACATCATAAGCTGTCAAACTCACTCTGTGTCCCTTGATGCCTGGCAGTCCTGGGGTTCCAGGGAATCCGCGGGCTCCCTGCAGGAGAAACGAGATTCCCATTAGCAGGAGGGGTTTGTCCCATGCAGTATTCAAATACACACTGTGACACACACTGAATTTAAGCAACGTCTCCGTTACCTTTGCCTGATGTGGAATGACATTAATGTGAAGTGAAGTTGTGTGTAAGCAGAGCCACAGACCTGAGGGCCAGCAGATCCACGCTCACCAGGGCGACCAGCTTTCCCAGCTTCACCCTACGAGAGAGAGAGAGGGAGAGAGAGAGAGAGAGAGAGAGAGAGTTAACCAAATCTGTTCTGGCACTTGTGCACCACAAATTATTCAAAACAAAACTATATAACATGCCGAGCCACAGATGTAATAAGACCTTTTTAGTCTGGATATATTTGTTCCATCAAATTACGGCGCAGTGGTAACTGTTAGGCCCAGATCTGACGCACTGAATCATATGAGAGGCAAGAGGACTCACATCATCTCCGTTCTTTCCAGGAGGACCTGAGGGGCCACGAGGACCCATGGGACCCTGCAGATGACAGAACCAGAGCAAGTATGAGCGGGGAGATAAGGTATGTGTGGTAATGTGTGTGTGTGTGTGTGTGTGTGTGTGTGGGGGGGGGGGGGGGGGGGGGAATGTGTGAATGTATGAAAAGGTGTGTGTGAGAGAGAGAAAGCATCTATATGTGTATTTGTTCATACAAATCAAAATGTGAATACATGAATTTGAATGAATATGTGAGTATGTGAATGTTATATAGAGATTTAGTGTAGCTACAATGTGTGAGGACTCACAGGAGCGCCGGGCTCCCCAGGTTCCCCAGCGGGGCCCGTAAAGCCCTGAGGGCCCTGAGAGAAGGACACAAGAACAGCGTCATGAACACTGTGCTCGCCATCACAACAACCATTCACTCATTTACACCTGTAGCACTTTTCGGTTCAAAATGAGTTTACAAAAATAATGAATAGTGTTTTTACATTAGAGTTCATCATGCTGCCAATATGCAAAACCAGCAGAACAACATTTAAGAAAGTAAACAAGTTCAAGGATCTTTATCCTGCTGGAAGAACATCTTAAAGACAATATGAAAACTTACAGGGGATCCTGCAGATCCAGGGGGGCCACGGGGACCCATGGGGCCCTATCAGACACACACAGAGGAAACGCCATTATTGTGATTCATTCATTATTCAGAGACATTATGAGAACAAGGTAGACGTGTTCTAGCACAACATTATACTATAGTCTGTGGTTTAGAAATAAGAACTCATTTACAGAATATCACAGAAAACAGGTACCTATTAACACCTTATACAGGCATGTCTGGTTAAGTTGCCAATTTACCAATTGTGATTTTCACCCTAATCAGAATTTGTCTAGCACATTTACTCATCTGTGCAGTGATAACACACACACACACTAGTGATCAATAGGGGGTTGTGGTACACAGACACACACACACACACACACACATACTAGTGATCAATAGGGGGCTGTGGTACACAGACACACAGGCACACAGACACACACACAGACACAGACACACACAGACACACACACACACACACACACACACACACACACACACACACACACACACACACACACACTAGTGATCACTAGGGGGCTGTGGTACACACATGCCCAGAGCGGTGAGCAGCCCTGGCCCAGCACCCAGGAGACACTCGAGTCATGGCCTAGCTGGGAATGAAGCCTACAACCCTCCGATCACAAGATCAGCTCCCCTACCACTAGACCACGGCTGCCCCTGGTGTGACCATGTATCAGTTTGAGGTTGTTCATCACTTGCATTTTGCTGTTTTCTGAAAATAGTCTGCTGATGTGTTGTGTGAGGATAGGAGAAGAAAGGAGGAGAGGAGGAGAGGGGAGGAGACAAGAGGAGAAGAGAGGAGGAGAGGAGGAGAGGGGAGGAGACAAGAGGAGAAGAGAGGAGGAGAGGAGGAGAGGGGAGGAGACAAGAGGAGAAGAGAGGAGAGGAGATGGACAAAAATAAAGATTTGGGATGTTTTGAGGAAGTTGTCATACAGGGGGTCCGGGGACGGATGGGCCGCTGGACTTCTCGCTGCCGTAGGAGATCTGGGGCAGGTAGTTCTGCAGAAACCAACAGTGTCAAAATGAGTCAGACCCTCAATCGTATGAGCTCCAGCTATTCTATTGCACCGATTCACACATGATTCAAGACAAAGACACAATATGTGATTCATGTTTGCCTAAAGAAAGTACAGAGATTGTTCTGGGTGCTGCAGAGATTGGACTCCTCCTCTTCACTAATCTCACGGTGCCCACAGTGCTGTGGCTTTAGAGTGGTGAGACTCTACAAGACACACGAGGGACACTACACCTAACTGCTGCTGATTTGATAGGGATATTTGTCTCATTCAAATGCCTTGAGCATGAAATGTGCTAGATAACAATAACAATTATGTGCTATACCCACATAATCATGGGGATAGTGAAATTCTCAAATGTCCTGGGAATTCTGGAGGTCTCTTACAAAAGTGCTATGAACTCCATTAACCCAAACAGTCCTCCTGACACAATAAACACTCAGGATCCTAGTGTCAAAAGCAAAGCCCCAGAATTCACGTGTTAAAATGTCATTTTGTACAGTGACCTATATTATTATACTTCTAGCCTGAATTTGAATAAAAGTATTTTTGTTTATGTTTATCTGAAAATAACATTCAGGTAGTATCCAGGACTAGTTCAACATGCACATCAAACATTTTGCATTAGGGATGTCATGTTCCCTTATTTAGATGGGATACTAGAATGTTTCTGGATTACATTGGATGAGGACACAAACCTCATTTCAGTGGCTTATTTGCCCTGGTTTGTCTGTCACTCAATCCAGTGTGTGGCTGTGACTTGTTTTACTTACTCCACCAAGGCCAGGGGGCCCAGGAGGTCCAGGAGGTCCAGGAAGTCCAGGCTCTCCGGGAAAGCCATCGTTACCGGGAGGCCCTTCGGGACCCTGTCAAACCAACCCCAGATGAACATGAATGACCAACACATTTGATCCAATGCAAGAGAAATGTCACACATGTACACAATTAAGCGGATGACAGAGGCTAAATGAAAATCAGTTTAATCTTTACACAGGTTGGTCTTTTTGCAAGTAATCTCTGTTGTTGGTATAGAACATTGTAATACTGAACATAATTTGCATCATATGCTTTCAAACTAAAATTTTAATAACTGCCATGGAAAATACAGGAAGTGCAAGAAAGTTATGAAAGTTGCTATTTTTAAATAATAATAGTGAATATTTTTCAGATTTTCCATGTAGTATATACAAGGGGTCAAAGATGATTAGGGTCATAAGGTCAGCAGGTTACAGAAATGGCTACTATTCCAGCATTAGAGCAACGAGCTGTTTTTAAAGTATAATATAGCGTATAGCTTCAACATTAACATCAAAGCAGGAATATATTTCATTTTAACCATGCGATGCTCTAATCACAGGATAATGTAGTGTGGATTTCACCATTTGACATTCTCAGAATATTTTGCATCAATTGGACTAAAAGACAAACCAATATATATCCTCACTGTATAAAACAAACACTTTTTGGAACCTCTTTGTGTACTGTCAGACATTTCACAATAGTCTTTGAGAGTTGATTTTATCCAGACTTCCAAATTTGATCAGACACGTAATCATAGAAACAAACATGCTCGATAAAATAAAGCCATTTCTGTACACCTGCAATCGGCTCCAAAGAAGCCTGGATGTTACTGAGTGGCTCAGCGGAGCTGCAGCAGTTCGGAAACAAATGTAATGCTCCAGGATGTGTGAAGTGTCACTAAAGACAAGAGCTTTAAAACAGCTTCACTCACTGGCTCTCCTTTGGGTCCAGGGTCACCCTGGTCTCCATCCTACAAATATAAATGCACATTTCAGTTGTCTCCAGAACTTGGTTTTACGTATTAATGAAGAAAATATATTTGGATTTCAATAATGTGATGTGGTTGAAATATGAGTTTACACATAATTAACTTTGTTACTTCAATGCATTGAATAACAATGCATGGAATGACATTAAACTATGTGTCATGTAAAGGAGATTTTTTTACTAACCGTAGGTTGGTAAGGTCCCTCTGACTCTATGAAACCAAAAGAAAATGAAATTTTGAGCTGTGCTTGTCTGTAATGAAGCCAGTGTGCTCTGTGCAAATGTTTTGTTTAAATAGCACATGTACTTTCTTTAATCATGATGTGACTGCTTAAAGATATCAGAGAAACAGAGAAAACACCCTCTGAGACAAAACTACTGACAATCCAAAACTGAAACTTAATCCAGTGGAGAATCCTTTCTGCTGAAAGGAAAGCGCCATTCCAATAGATGCGCAGCACGACAGCGCCCTCCAGTTGTGAAATCTCTCCAGCCAGTGGAAGAGACGACCCACTTCATTTAATATTTCCCAGGCCAGGTGACAAAGTCAGCTAGAGGGCGACATAAAACTATCCCGAGCGCAGAGAGTGAGGAGCAGGTATGAACGTTAATGTGGGCGCTATACCGTCGGGGCAGATAGGGCAGCATTCTCCGTCGGGAATTTCTGCATTGGGGCACTCATCAATGTCTTCGCAGATGACCTCGTCGCACATAACAGTTCCGCTGTCGCAGACGCAAATCCGGCACGGCTCAGGTTTCCATACATCCTTGTCATTGTACGACTGGCCTTCTAACGTACAGCTGCTGAATAAGCCTGCAAAGTGAAACAGTTAGGACCATGAAGAAAACGAGCGGAACGTTTCATGTTGATTCTTCAAAGGCTCTTTAAATTTCTATATGCGCAGATTTGGCGGTTCATGTCAAACTTTTCCATAACCTGGAACAGACCATTGAAGAAACTGTGGCTTGTATGGCGTCTGTACATGGGCAGGAATTAATTGCCTACATGAAATTATTTGAACCATCAGAGGACAACTCATGGACTTAATCACTGTAAGTGGCTTCTTAATAAAAGTCTACAGATCTCTTGCAGTTATCAAAAGGCCACCTTTGCAGACTACTAGTGCAGACTAGTAGACTACTTTTGTCTGCATGTCTGTAATTAGTCAACCGTCCATGTCAAGCAAGTTCAATATAAGAATCTATAGAAATTAGCTAATATGTTACATTGTCTTTAGTTATTTGACGCATGTATTGTACATTAGGAAAAACCATTATATTTCATTATTATCTGGACTAAATAAGGCGAAATCTCTGAAAGAAAATGGGCGTTACGCAGGGTTGGCTCTTGTGGAATCCACATCCCACAGAAAATATTTGAGGTTCTTGTAGTATAGTGTTCCACCACGAGGCGGCACCATTGGTTCATAAAATCAAAACTAAATTCACGCCCATACTAATCGTCTAATTGGTGTCTGGACTTTATCAATGACAAAGAAAAATATTTTGTTTCAATGTATCAGACCAAAATTAGGCATTTTAAGTACTAAAAAAAGAAAAAATGAATTTGAGTTGCTATTTCCCTTCACTAGCACTTTCCAAGCTAAATCTGTCGAGGCGTTCTTGAGCCAGATACCTTCTGTTTCCTTTAAAGTCTGCAGTCCAGCGTTTATCCTTTTTTTATTAGTGAAAGTATTTAATTTCTTTGCTATTTTTAAAGTAGATGATGCTAGTTGTGGAGATTCTCCCTTTCCCGAGTCATGTAACTCATAGCGCATCCCTAGTTTTGCTGTCGCGAGAATTTCTCTCGCTCTAGGACATCGAACAGCGCGCGAGCTGGAGATGCTCCGAACATGTAAAGGCACGCGCGCTCAGCAGCTTTTGTGCAGAGGAGAAAGTACATGTCCGCGCCAGTCAAGAAAATGTTTAACCATTGGAAAGAAAAATGTATTATTTTTCCTCTTCCAAAGGAAATCCGAATTTATAGAATCGGCTGGTTCGAAACAAGCATAGAAGTTTTTCAAGTACAGTTGGAAAAAATCAGAAGCGCTTTCCCCCATTGGTCTGTCTCGGTTCCTTTGTTAAGCATCTTTTCAAAAGCACTTGATAAAACGATACTCACTGTCATCTTCACCTTGTCCTCTCACCACGAGGACTGCTGCTGCAAGCAGCAGCCCTAAGCGAATATCCACAAAGCTGAACATGTCTAAATATTAGACATGTAGACTCTTTGAGGCAAGGAGAAGCCTGTTTAGTTCCTCAGACGCCAATCATACACGTAGGGTCCGGCCTGTGCAACTCCAATCCAGACCCTAGCAGATACTCCCTACTGCCTAAACAAACGATTGACCCTGGCTTTTATATGGCAAACTTTTTTGGGAGGTGCTGAGGGCAATACATATCGTCTGCATGTTCAAGTCGAGGAGTCCCTCCTTCGCCAAGACTAAGGGCCGCCTTCAAGCGCGTGCAGAAGTGTTGCAGCTACACTACAACGTGGACGCTTTGAAACATGCAGTGATGTTTAGCGTCAAGCTGGAATATTATCACTCGGACATCATCACGTCGTGGATGATCATGTATGTTTTTTGCGTGACGTGGCGGCAGAGAAAAAGTCATATTACACAGGGAAAAAACAGCTAAAGTGCATAGAAATGGATAAAGGACTTAATATGTTGTGTTTTTTGTACTTTGTACTGTGCATAGTTTTGTGATAATCTAGCATGTACAAATTAAAGATTCTGAAGATTCTTTTTCCCCCATATCATTGTGATAGGAACAATGTCAGCTGCAGTGTTGTTGATGATGGTAATTGTCATTGCAATCATTTTGCATTTTGTGCATTTCTCAGATTTAAACCCATGCTCATTTAAAGCCCCACTCGGAGGACAACCAGTAACATATATGCTAAAGTACATTTGTACATACGCTTCCAATGCACCATTAATTAAATTACTCAAGCACTGACTGTTGATGTGTAACATGTTATGGGGACCGAGACATAGAGAAGAGAGAGGAAGAGAAGAAAATTTGGCAATATTTCAAACCACTCGACGCATTGTGGACACGTTGCATCTTCAAGAGCCATGACCTGATTTCACGTGCTCATTCATTACTGGGTATTCAGGACTGTCTTTGATTACCCGCAGTTGGTCACAGTGAACGCAGAGGAATGTTTTACCCTTAAAGATACGGAGTCTCCCCTAGTACATCCATCCATCCATCCATCCATCCATCCATCCATCCATTATCCTAAATCCCGCTAGTCGGGGTCAGAGGGGGCCGGAGTCAAACCCAGCATCATTGAGAGAGGGCAGGGTACACCATGGGCAGGTCGCCTATCCACCACATGGCCTCTCCCCTAGACTGTAATCTTAATCTCAGGCTAAGGCTTTAGAAATCTAGGGTCAAGATATTCTGACAACTGTAACAATGAATTGTTGAAGACATTTCCTTACAGAGAAGCTTTACCTTTGCCAGTGTAATGTGAGCTTTCTCTCACACTCATATATATTTTGTGATGCACCATAAAATAATGAACAAGATGGAGTGAACCCTTTTATGGTATTTTGGTACCAAAAAGCTGAATGTCTTTACATCAAGCAGTGACTAGCAATTGCTGAAGGCAGAATAGCACATGTTTGGTATAACCATTTTGGAGAAGAATTTACATTTTTTGTTTTCTATGTTGATTCAATGGTAAATTTGGAACACTTCATATGAAAGATGCATGTCAAAGTAAAAGTTCTTATTTCATATGTCTGGATGTTTTTAGGCATTTGATTTTCAGGTTATTTTTAAATATAGGCATATTTATTCTAACCTACATAGATCAAAACTACTTCACAGATAAACACCTCATGTAAAATCAATCATAGAATTTAAGTAACAAACGTACTTAATTAATAATATAGTAACAATAAACAATATTATTAATGTATTATTAATAATAACATATTAGTATTAATTATAATTTGTATTATTAGTTAGATTTATTATCTATTAAAATATTTGGTATGTCCACAGGCAAATTTAAGTTTGACCTGACTTTGAATCTTATGGTGCCATGATGTCAATGGCTGACATGGCCTTTGAAATTGAATCATCAATGTAGCTATTTCTTGATTTATTTACAGTACATACATGGCAGATTCAAATTAATAAAAAAATGCCAATATTTTTAATCATAAGAATTTCTAGAGGTCTCAATAACAGTAACACATTTAGAGCAGTGCAATACACTGGCTTGTTTAAATGTCTCCCACATTATAAGTGCAAGACAAGTGAAATTAACAACTGATATATATATATATATATATATATATATATATATATATGTTATTTCACGACATACAGTTACTACAAACACATGACTGGAGACCACTGTACTTCAGAAAGGTGTTTCTCTGATCAAGCAGCATCAAACCATATTAAGGAGATCGTGTTAATGTTTTTATTGAAAGTTAAAACATACACAGAGGCAGAAGTGAGAGCTATAATAAAAACATTAATATTCTTAGACTTATATAGACGTATATTTTTAATGTTTTGGATGTTTAGTTCTGTGCTGACATTTCTAGATACAGCCAATTTAGATTCAGCAGTTCAGACTAATTATAGATTTTTCTTCTAACCCATTCCAGACAGAGAGACCTGAGCATTTCTCTTTCAAACTGGAAATTCTTTCACTGTTCCTATGTAATGCTGCTATGTAATATGTAATATATATATATATATATTACATATATGTAGGATGTATGGGCATATATGTATGTATGGGCAGTCATGGCCTGGTGGTAGGGAACTGGTCTTGTGACCAGAGGGTCGTGGGTTCGACTCCCAGACCTGAGGCCATGACAAAATTGACAAAAATACGGCACATTTACATTTCACATGTAATACTGCTGGCTCCTATCAGAGGTACATGTTCGGCCATTGTATAGCATAAGTGAGAAGAAACTCTATAAAACAGTGATGACTATAGGCAAATGATTTATCATAGCTGATTGAATGTAAATAATTCTACTAATTAATAATTAACATTTTTCCCCTTCTGGTGAGATATGATATCAGATGTCTCTGGCTAAATCACTTCTATGTGTCTTTCCTGTGTTTGAAAAACAGGCCGATCTAACTGTGATACACTGCTACACAAATCCACATCCAGCATTCACATTTTCATATGAAAGTGTCTGAGAGTGAGGCTTTTATATCACTGAAAGAAACAGAAATGGGGCAGTGCAGTACAAGATCGTCTGGGTTTAAACAGAAGTTGCAATTTTCAGTTTTTGTTTGACAGGAGTCCCAGTAATGTCGGGCTCTGTGGTTAGTGTCTGGGAGAGTTCAGGCTGGTGGTTACAGAGGAAGCACACTGAAACAGTGAATAAAGCAAAGAGGTCTTACAGCATTTTAGAGACAGGGAATAAAGGGAAAGAGATCTTAAAGCCTTTTAAGTGATTGATTTAAAAGCACTCCAATAATTTCATTCTCCTCTTTAGTGCTTACCCATAGGTATATATTGGTCTGACCAGTGGCATAGGTTTCATTTCAACTTGGGGAGCGTGCACTGCTCAACCTAACACATGATATGAGTACTGTGAATGGAAAAACTGAACGGCCGCGCTCCACAGTACCTTAATGAACTCCTAGTGCCCCACCATGACCCACCATGTCTGCTCAGATCAAAAGGTGCAAGCTCCTTAATATAGTAATCAATGAAGAAAGCTACCACTATTGACAGAGTGTTTTCCCATTAAGCTCCCACATTATGAAATAACCTCCCTGTCAATGTTCAGACACAGATTCAGACACAGACTCAATATTTAAGGCCAGGTTGAAAACACATTTCTATAGCGAATCATTTTATTAAATACTTCCCATCTTAGGTAAAGGTGTTGATCTTGGGGTTCATGGGCTTTGAGGGTTATTGTGAACTTGTATATTATGATGGTCACCACCTCCATTTGTCCCTCCAGTTTGTTAAAGGAGAGCAGTGGACATGTCTAATATTTTTTCTCTTTTTCAGCTGAGGTACACTTGCTCCTGATGTCCTGTCTCTCAGCAGTACTGTTACTGTCTTCAGTCTTGTTTCCTCTCAAGGTTTTGTCTTTATGCTCTAGGGAGTTTGTTTTTGCTGCTTTTGCCTTCAAAAGCTGGTTCTCTGGGGACTTGGGCTCAGACATGTGTAAAGCTGCTTTGTGACAACAGCTGTTGTAAAAAGCGCTATATGAATAAATTTGACTTTGACTTGAATTTCTGTAGCTGGGAGGAGTAGTGTTTGATAAAGAAGATGATGCTTTCATTTAAAAACTTAAGGTGTCATTTTTATTCTTCACCTCATGACACAAAGCACAACAGATGCAGTATGCATTCTCTTTAATGAGACTTGTCTTTCTACACCACTGTTTTGCTTTGACTCTCTGGACATTTGTGAATGAGCTGTCAAGCACAGTGGTCTGTTTTCTGTAACACCAGAAACAATGTATGATAATGTTTCTTCTGTCATAGCAAACTGAAGAAGACTTCTTGGAGAGAATTCTTGGAGACCATGAGCAAAATGTCAAGTTTCTAAGAAAATGAAGAAGGAAACTTGTGAGGAACCAAGAGTCAAATGAAAAGCCTATCCTCCTCTGGTTGCTACTGGACACCACAACAACAGATTAAACAATAAAGAACAAAGTACATAATAAGACCAAGTAAGGAAACAGGTCTAATATGGATTCATAAACATCCCAGTCTGTTTTTGATGACTGTGTGTCCAAAGCCCATCTTGTGCAGGAATGATACAGGTACAGTAGCAGAGTTGGTGTAGAGCCTTCTCCATGTCCTCAGAGAAGAGGAAATCAGGGATGTGGAGAAGTGGGTGGGGGGAGGTGGGAGGAGCCACATACAAGGAAGGAGACCGGGTGGGGGTGGAACACCAGCTGAGCTGAGACAGGCTGACACAGTAGTTCATGAATCTTGACAGAGCATCATTTATTAGGTATAGTCAAATACGCGTTTAAGTAAAGGTTTTTTAAAATGCAAAGATGGACCTTAACAGCATAGCTAAATGATGCATATTTAGCATAGCTAAATTTCAGAAAATGACAAAAAAGATGAAATGACAGCATCACAACATTGCAGTTTACAACTGTCAATAAACCCCTAGATCTACACATTTACCTAAGATTAAAGGAATTTAACAAGATGCCTGAATAAACTAAGAGATTTTCATAGGTTTTTAATTATTGAGACTGTCTGAGTTACAAACATTGTCACAAAGGTTATTTAATAAAAAAGACCATAGTAGACCATAGTAAACTAAGAATTCACTAGTACACCCTGGTACATTAAGAGTTCACTAGTAGACCATGGTAGACTAAGGGTTCACTAAGTTACTGTGGGCCAACACTGTTTAGGATTATCTAGGTCATTAGAAGTATAGCTTATAAACAATACAAAAAATATATTAAAATATTACTGGGAGGCGATGCAGTAGCTAAGAGAAGACTAATAAGATCAATGTCAGGGTACAGCCCCTGACCCCTCACGCCCCTGACCCCTCCTGCCCCTGACCCCTCCCGCTCCTGACCCCTTATGCCCAACTCCTCCCGCTCTGACTCCTCCTGCCCCTGACCCCTCACACCCCTGACCCCACATGGACCTGATCCCTCCTGCCCCTGACACCTCACGCTCTGACCCCTCCTGCCCCTGACCCCTTACACCCAACTCCTCCCGCTCTGACTCCTCCTGCCCCTGACCCCTCACACCCTTTACCCCTCCTGCCCCTGACCCCTCACGCCCCTGACCCTTCACGCCAGGCATGTCTGTGTGTCTATGTTTGTCTGTATATGGTCCGTCTCCGTGTGCGTCTTGTTGTGTGTTTGTGATCTAATAGGAACTGCAGCATTGTACACTAACTTGAGCTTGATTATGCAGGCAATGGTGCCTCTAGACAGTAATACACTACAGTAGTGCAGTCTTGAAGTGATAATGCCATCGACTAGCTTGTCTGCATTATGTAATCACATATATCTACATATGTCTATATACTTCTAATATTTCTAATCTATGCAATGTTCTTAAGCCGGGAAGAGGCTATTCTACAAATATTTGCATGAGCTTCAAATAAGAGGCAAGGATAGACAGACCTACATCTTTAACCAATAAACATGATGAGACTATATGGGAGACTATCAAACTTTACTGCATAAGTTGAGAGCTTACTCCTGGATATGGGAATAATAAAACCACTTCTGTTTGGTCAGGATTAAGACGAAGAACGTTTCTCAACATCCAGTGTCTGATATCCTGTACATATTCCTCAGTAATATTAAGCTGATACCTGACTTCTGGATTTCTGAGACATATAACTGAGCATAGCAATGAAAACTAGCACAGTGTTTATGGTGATTATATTATGTATATAATATATAGTATAGTGATCTGTTGTATCAAATTCTGCACTGAGATCAAGAAATATAAGGATTTATGTCTATGCTTCCTTAGAGTATTCTATTTCTAAAATCACTGTTATGGCTTTTTAATATGTAGAGTGGAAGTCTTGCAACTATCAGTGTTTTCAGCTAAATAATGTTTGATGCATTTTCTTTATCTTGAGTTCTAATTCTATTTTTCTAAAATGACGCAAAGCCACCACCTTTCATCTCCATTCTCCTACGAAGAGGAAGGAGACTCAACACTTCCTCTATGTGCGTTACGTTGACCTAGATGGGCAGATCATACCTCATCGGGTATGTCCAGCTTTTTGCATGTTTTCATTGACACTCCAGGCTGTACCTTGTGCAAAGGAACAGTTTCCAGTCCTTGATTTTGTTCTACTCAAAGTTCTAAGTGAACTGGGTTAGGAAGGAGCAATGCCTCTTCCTGATATGTGCAACCACCAAACGTGAGCTGGCCTGCAGCTTGATGAAGTGAGGACACCTGCTTCACTTCCTTTGTACTTCTTCTATAAGATGCTGAGAAGGTCTCCCTGGCTGCATTGCTAAATCTGCTTCATGTGCAATGTCTCAGCAGCTACATGTAAATATACATAATTTGAGTATATATTGAATCATCTTGGATTTTTTGCTTGCATACTCCAATGGTGAAGCTATATTAAACCACTGAATGAAATAGAATTAAGCACTTTGCCAGATGGCCCAACTATTAATTCATTAAATTAATTAAAATAACAAAATTTCAACAAATATGATGCTACACACTGAGTCTGATACAGTATGTTGCTTCATGTAAATGGAGATTTTTGATGGCTGTTCTATCATGGTGGAGATTCTTGGTCTTATTTTCTTACATCATCAGTCATCACACTTACATCATCATTATGTGTCAAAAAGCAAGATATGATATTCACCCTCTGAAGTAACATCCATCATAACTGTGTATTGTACACAAACCATTACATTTCTGCCAAAGAAGCATTAAAATTCCCCTCCATTTCTTTTCTCAGAGCTGCCATTAGATATCAGCTTTGTGCACTGCAATAGTACCATTTAAAAAACCTTTTATGTTTGTACTGGTGTTAGTGTTCATTTGGCAGAGGAAGCTGCGTCTAAGCCTGAAAGGATTCCACAGTCCACGAAGAGCAGAGTTACTGAGCATATGGCACTCCTCACGTGTCTTGACTTGCAGAGAAGTAAGAGTACACTGGCCCTGCACTGGAGAATATCCACACCTTGCTCCTCAGCCCCCGCCTCTGCTCCCCAACCCCCCTGCCCCTCCCCTCTGCCCCCCCAAACCCCCAGTCCCTCCCTTCTGCCCCCCCCCCCCCCCCCGCCCCTCCCATCTCTGCTTCTTTCCTTCTTCCCTGTTGCTGAACTGCTATCAGGCACCTTGTGAGGCCCCCACTATGTGTGCAAGTCTTGCCTTAAAGTCGGCTGTAGTAGAATGTAGCACCTCAGAGACGTCAGCTAGTAAGCTGCCATTTTGAAATTCTGTATTCTCTGCTTGATTGACATAATTGACATATGTATAATATGTCATATTAATCTAACAGTGGTCATTCTTGAACTAATAATAGCACAGTAATGATTGACCATAGTAAGGACAATAATAAGGCTAGATCTTAACACATTTAGATGTAACTTTCCCCTACGTATAGTAATATTAGCTTGCCACTTTGAAATTTTGAAAAAATAATCTAAAGGTTTATTGCCTGTCTGAAGATTTTCCTTGGTGATGTTAGAGCAAAAAAATCTGTCTGACTAATGTTTTCCTGAGATCACGCCAGTGTTTTCCTGCAGAAGGTTCAGCTCACCACTACAGTTCAAGGCATCTTGACTCTTTTTTCCCAAGCTGCTCTTGCAGATGTGCTCATACAGAGCATACTTTAAACATGTATAGATTCTCAGGGCCTCCTGCTAGTCATCCGAATGATGTACTGCTCTTGACATGAAAAAGTATTTTATAGAAATTTACCATTTTGTTGAAGATATAAACTCTGCCCCGAGTGGCTTTGTCTTGTCTATGCTGGTCATAATTCATGATTCATTGTGTGGTTCTGCTCATCTTCTCTCTTTTTCCCTATCTTTCAATGCCATATGAAGTGTGGTTCCTCAGTAACCTGAGCTCCTAAGAAGGTTAAAGGTTGCACCACACTGTAGCATAGGAACCTAGGAGATTGTCAGCAGGCAAGCATGCTGATGAAGGCCTATGTACCAAAATGTTGAAGTTTTATCCCTGAATCTAGAAGAGCCCATTCCTGAAGATCTTCTCGGGTTCTCCCTCTGTGCTCAACCGACTTTTTCTCTACTGATTTAGAGAAAATATGAGATAGATTCTCTCTAGTGGTGTAGGGAAAAAGTCAGGGCTGTTGGCTAATGATCTCAATAACAATGAGTTGATATAATGAGTGCATTGAAAATGCCCCAGTCCCACCTCAAGATCAATGCACTCTTACTTTCAAAGTGAATTTTGCAGCAAGTGTGTCCAAAACAGCAACCTGTGAGTGACAAACCTAGCTCCTCCCTTTCTGGCTTTGTGTAGGAGGACTCGATTACAGGGTGGAAGGCCATCTTCCGAGTCCTTGGCTGCCCTACACCTTGAAGTCTTTGTGAGCAACAATAATTTTTTATAATGATATGGCTTACGCTGCCTCTGTCTTTAAACAGAGTCATTGTCCAACTCTCTCCTTCAGACCTGTAATTTTCACTATGAGGGAAGTATTTTACTGTCTCTGTACCAAGACTGGGATTTTGGAAAGAACATAGTGCCCCTAGAGTTTAGCAGGATTTTTCCCCTGTGCTGACGTTCCTGACAGGATGGCATTTCTGCTGGTCACAGGAAGTTGATCTGCAATTCTAATATTGGAGCTGAAGACCAGACAGATGTGAAGTCTCCTCACATGCTGGTTAATATGCTTTATTCACCTACCACGTCACCAGTGGAGCCGCAGAATGCTTAAAGGGAAAGTAGGTCTGGCCTTCCCTTTAAGACTGGCTCCACATATCTGAGCTATGACGATGTTCTCAACATGTGACCTGCCAGATTTTGGTTCTCAAATCTTTTGTTTCATTACTGAGAACAACAGGCATCATTATAATAATCTATACATCAATATAAGATTCTTATATCCCACGCTATGTTTAACCATGGTCCTCAGACCTCATGAATGTTCAGTACCTCTAATGCTAGAAGCTGCTGAAGCTTCACAGATCTGGCTTTTTGGTTCTCTTTGATTGTCTTGAAAAAGTGATACTAAGGGCCATCACCTCCATCAATAAAACTAAATATGATGAAGTGAAGATTAAGCATCTGTGCTCCTCTGACGCCTGCAGGGTTTAGAGTCAGTACACGAAATTCCTCCATTTGGTTTAGATTGTAACATACTCTCCTTCCTTTGCCTTAGTCCCACCTTCCTCCTTAATCAGTCAGTTCTGTCACCTCCCCTTTCTTTGCCCTGCCTCTAATTTCAATCCCCTCCCTCTCACTCAGACTCCAATACACACACACAGCGAGAGAGAGAGAGAGAGAGAGAGAGAGTGAGAGAGGGAGAGAGAGAGAGAGAGAGAGAGAGAGAGTGAGTGAGAGAGAGAGAGAGAGAGAGAGAGAATGGAAAATATTACTGAAGTCTTCAGATAATTTGCACATGGCGGGTGGAAGTCACCATGAGACTATCACAACGAAGAGAAAAGAAACAGAAAAACCAGCCTACTGCTTCAATCTTTTTTGTTTAGCATATCTAAATGATTATACCTTCACATGGATGATTACACAAACCTCTGACATTAAAGATAGACAGTAATGTGAAAATAAAATACAGTTGTTCATTATTTGAGAAGGGGAGTAGGCTACAGTGAAAGGGTTGAGGTAGAAGAGAAAGGCGAGGTCTTGCTGTCCCACATGTGTCAACACTGAGTCTCTACAGGGGTTTTCATAGTGGCTGCAGCCCAGATGTGTGTTTCAGTTTGTGTTTCTCGAACACTGTTATGTATTAAAAAGGCATACAGTATAGTGTAACACGTAACATCTCTCACTCCACTGTATGTATACTTTACACAAGATTTACATGGGGAACAGACACCAGAAATAAAAAAAAAGGTTTCCAGGTTCTCTTTAAATTTCTAATTGATCTAAAAACTCTAAATATGATTGGTTTGCTAATTTCATTACAGCTTTCTACTTGTGGCACAAACAACAACAACAAAAATGTGATGCAATATGCTTATTGCAATATGATGGTTATTGGTAGTAACATTGTTTGAGGTGGCAGTACATTATTGCACTAAGGAGGGGTTGCGTTACACTATTAACAGCATCAGATCAAACACACGTACATACACTGAACGTTATCTCAGGCACTACAGAGGAGTTCAGCACTCAGGCTGAACTACACATCATTTCCAGTCTTCCTGGCAAATGTATAACATCGAACTTCTGCCCAAGGAAACATCTGGAAAAAGGTCTTTCTAGGCTCTAAAATATCATCCTTCATGCTGTTACTCATCCTTCTGTTGATCCTGTTTTCTATTTGTTTTGATTGTAATGACTGTTGATTTTTGTGTAATTTTATTTCATTTATTTAAGATTATTTAAATTTTATTTGTATGATTGTATAATATTATTAATTTTTCCAGTGCTTTTAACAGAAGGAAGAAGTTGTGTAACAGTTAGCGGTAAGGAGCAACATCAAATGGATCTGGAAGAAAGACTAAACCATGAAAGATCAGATCCTACCCAACCTGCGGCTCCATCTTGTACACCTCAAGTTTTTTTATACAAGCACGAAATGTTGTATATTACAGTGTAAGGAGCAGATGGACCATGGCATCAAATCTGTAGCTTTGGAAACAAAAGACATTTATCCGCAAGTAAAAGACTTTGTTATAATGTCCATGTCTAATAAGACATAAAGAAGAAAAGGCCAAGTGTTAGTAGTGTCCAATAAAGTGTTTAGTTATTGTGTCTGCTGCCCTGGTAAAGAGTTAAAATATGTTATTTAGATGTGTGGGAGACACATTCCTCCGCACTAGATTATGGGTTGGTTACAGGAAGCATTACCTGTTTATCTGTACAATTCTATTAAAATGGTGAGCTATCCCTTATACTGTATATTCATTAAAGTGACCATGTGACCATATTCCATGCTTGGCATAGAAAATTCGAAAAAGATTTTCCAATGTGTAATTAAAATGATTCTTGAAGGTCAATAGTAAAGTAAGGTAAAGGTATTTTACAGGTGTATGCCTTGTATACCTTGATAAGACTGTTGGTGCACTTTAAACTATCCGAGACAAAGGGAAGAGGCCCAGTTTGGTGCAGCCTGATGAAGCCCCACTGGTGGGAGAGTGGAGGCGGATTAGCTCAGGGTGGGGGGCTGGAAAACCCATCAGTCACCCCCTGACGCCAGCACCCAGGCACTCGTAAACACCACCGAGCCGTGCGCACAGCCGTGAGAGAAGGATGGAAAAACGAGAGTAGGGGGAGGGACTTGAGCCAGGGCCAGAAGCTGAGGGCATAAATACACATGCAGAGAAGGTTTGAAAATGTTAGTAGTCTGGTTGGAATGGTAAAGTAGTCTGTCTGGGAAGGTTAGTAGTCTGGTTGGGATGGTTAAGTAGTCTGGGAAGGTTAATAGTCTGGTTGGGATGGATACGTAGTGTAGTCTGCTTGTGAAGGTTAGTGTGGTTGGGATGGTTAGGTAGTCTGTTTTGGGAAGGTTAGTAGTCTGGTTGGGAAGGTTAGTCTGGTTGGAATAGTGAAGTAGTCTGTTTGGGAAGGTTAATAGTCTGGTTGGGATGGTTAGTGGTCTGTTTGGGAAGGTTAATAGTCTGGTTGGGATGGTTACGTAGTGTAGTCTGCTTGTGAAGGTTAGTGTGGTTGGGATGGTTAGGTAGTATGTTTGGGAAGGTTAATAGTCTGGTTGGGATGATTAGTAGTCTGTTTGGGAAGGTTAATAGTCTGGTTGGGATGGTTAAGTAGTCTGTGAAGGTTAGTAGTTTGGTTGTGAAGGTTAGTCTGGTTGGGATGGTTAGGTAATCTGTTTGGGAATGTTAGTAGTCAGGTTGGGATGGTTAAGTAGTTTGGTTGGGAAGGTTGGTAGTCTGGGATGGTTAGTAGTCTGTTTGGGAAGGTTAGTAGTCTGGTTGTGAAGTTAGTCTGGTTGGGATGGTTAGGTAGTCTGGGAAGGTTATTAGTCTGGTTGGGATGGTTAGTGGTCTGTTTGGGAAAGTTAGTAGTCTGGTTGTGATGGTTAGAAGTCTGTTTGGGATGGTTAGTGGTCTGGTTGGGATGATTAAGTAGTCTGGTTGGGAAGGTTAGTTGTCTGGTTGGGAAGGTTAGTCTGGTTGGAATGGTTAAGTAGTCTGTTTGGGAAGGTTAGTAATCTGGTCTGGTATGTTTGCGAAAATTATGAAGATAGCAAACTGGTTGGAGCAAAAGCTGCTGGAAACAGGATGATGATGAGGGAATGATATAGCAAATCCTTAGTGTTTACCTGTGGATGAAAAGAAAATATGGATGGAAAAAGGAAATAAAAATAAATAGAGATACGTGATTTTAAAGGTTTAAGGAGAGAACCTGGAGAAGCCTGAAAGGGCAGAATCTGTTAAGACTCAGACCCTTCCTCAGACATTAAGACTGATTCAGACCCATCTTCAGCCTGGCAGGCCAGTTCTATGCAAAGCTGAGGGAAATCCAATCTGCAGCAATCTCGATTCAGAGGAGAATGAAGTAACTAACTCTGAACCCAGAAGGACACACATTATATCATAGGTTTAATTCACAAATACTTTATGTATGTAATGTAAGTAAGGTATATAGCAGAGCACACGCAGGCTTGATATCCTCCTTGTGGCCTTATGAGGTGGCATTCACAGTAAATGACTGCTACGTTCATAGGAGACATTTCGAGCTGTAGGCTAGTGGATGATTGCAGTAGATGTTCTTACTGCACTGCTTATACACACTTGCTTTAAAAATCACAACTTTGCTTAAAAATCGCCAAGGGACATGTTGCCGTAATAATACTCTTTTTGAACTGTGAACTTGTTGGCTATTGCTCTTGCAGCATACATAGCTAACTCTTTAAGCTCCTCCCCTTTCCTAAGTCCCATCTCCATCTAGCTCATTTTTTTTAGCAAAAAATCCCATTTGCATGTTGCCTCCTAAATATAATCCTGGATCAGCCACTGCAGATGTATTCTTGCTGTTTCCTGTACATGTAACACCTAAGACAAGTGCTTGTAAAGTACAGCAACCAGTAAGCCAAAGCCATTTGGCAACTGTCTTCCATAACTCTGCAAGTAAAACCTTATACATGGGGGAAAAGAACCTCCTCCACACAGCCAATTCCTCTCGCTGTTGATGCTGTGTAAAATAAAGAGGTGAAATTTAAGCCAGCACCATTTCTCTCTGTCAGATGCATTTCTCAGTCTGCCAGAGAACATCCCTGAAAGTGAACTCTGCTTCCTTCCCTTGCTCCACCTCCGTCTCGCACCGGGCTCACGCCCAGCCAGTCCCAGAGAAAGCATCAGGGTGGCCTGTGCGAGTCTCTGGCAGGCCCTGGCTCCGCCCAAAAGCATTGCCCAACAACCACTAGCGGTCCAGAGGTTAGTGCAGTCACAGCGAGGCGGCCAATCACAACTTGAGGTGAACCAGAGCTATCCTGCCCGTGGATACTTGAACAGCAGAAGCCACTTTAAAAGAAAAAGCGATTAGATACCTCTTAACCTAGTGCAAATACATTCAGATTTTGAGCTCTTCTAGCTTTTGGAGAGCACAAATGTTATAAAAAGCTGAATTATTGAAGATGTATTTTCTAGAATGTGACCACATAAAATAATATAAACTTAGTACTTAAGTGTATTGATTATGAATTATTGAATTAATTATAATGCCTACAGTTCCTGATGGGATGACTTAGTAGGTTATAAGCTTTTAGTGTTTCTTAGATAAAAAAAAAAAAGCATAGAACAAGTACAAAGTGTTGTTAACCTGAAAGAAAAAAAGAAAACCCTGAATTACACAGATCATCATGCAGACCATGACCATTCACGTTCTATGAGATTAATAGCAGAAGGATCAATAAACGGCTGCAGAACGTGTGACTGATGGACAAGAAGGAATGGGACTAACCCATTAGGACTTAAAGGATAGGTAATACAGGGAGTTGTGTTAATACAATAAATAAGTGTTTTGGAGAGCCTGCTTCAGGTCTGTGGGAGTCTCATGAAGAACATTTTCTTCAGAGTTCTGCAAAACTTTACACGGTTCTGCATCTGTTCATGGTCTGTGACTTTAGGTCATGACCTCGAAATGTCTCTGCCTCACCAAAGGCAACCTTGCAGAAGATGATTTAATGTAATTCTACGCAGTTCATGCTGTGCTTGACTTTAACTCTTTCCTTCTCCATGCCGTGGTGAAGATCTAGATGTTCTAGGGATTGTGTAGTGTTCTATTCTCTTTCTAGGCATTCTGTAGCGTTCTATAGAGTTCTAGGCGTTCTGTAGCATTCTCGATTCAGATAGTTTCCTGCATCTGCCTCAGCCTCCCCGTAGGCTTGAGAACAGAAACAGTGACTTCAGTGGAAAAGAATGCACAGTGGTCTCCTCTCCCTCCCTAACACTGAAATGCAGGCAATGTGTGTTCTTTCTCTGCTTAGAACCTCTCTCTCTCTCTCTCTCTCTCTCTCTCTCTCTCTCTCTCTCACTCGCTCTCTCTCCAACCCACAGTCTAGAATGGAGGAGGAGGTAGAATTGACCTTTTTTTCCTAACCCAGAAACCACAGATCTACTTTAACTTTTTCCTCTATCATGCTCTTTCTCTCCATCCTTTCTCTCTTTCTGGGGGAAAATGTTGCCAAATCAAATGTTGCCACATCTAATACTGTGTTACACATATGTACTTAGATCTGTCATTGGTTCATTCTGTGAATTTGCTGGACTGTATCAGAACTTTGATTCTGGGGGAATGTCTGGTACCTGTTCTGTCTGGACTTACTGAATATCGATTGTTCCACTGGAGCCCTTTCATAAGAAATGATGACCAGCTTTATATTTTTGCTCAGTCTGTGCAACCAGTCATTAACCAAGCCTGGGTTCCCACTACAGCTAAATTCACTCAGGACGGTGGCTTGACTTCTCACTTGGTTGAGGTTTCTATCACAGCAGCATACAGAGGGAGAGGAGAGAAAGAGAGATGAGGAGGAGGTGGAGAGAGAGAGAGAGAGCATTTCCTGTAGGTTATATGCTTTAGTTTGATATACATATTAGAAGGTGAAATGCAGATGTAAATGCTGATGGTGAGAGAGTGAAATATTCAATATTCATTTATATACTATGTACTTCTGCATAAAATGAATGATTCATTTATATATTTTAATTTATTCGCATAAATAAAACAAATACATAAAAATAAATTCATTCATTAAAAATAAACATTTTAAAAGACAAAAAACAACATTGCGCTACTGAGGTGAGGCAGCAGAGGCGCAACTAGAAAACCATTTAACCCTTAAATGACTGGAGAATGAACTCATAGGGGAGGATCATTCCCTACCCAGGGAGGTAATGTTACTTTCAAAGGTTGCCTGATGCGGCTGCTTTAGTTTGCAGGGTTTTAGGGTCATTCATCAGGATGATAATTAACTAGCTGCATAAGGCCATGGGAAATGAGGAGTGTGTAAATGTGTGCGAGTGATTGAGAAAGAAACACAGAGTTCAAAAGCACAGTATAATAAACCTAGCCTGATTCAAATTATAGAGTAGCCATGGCTAACATGAGTCACCAGTGTAGCACGCACACATGCACACACACACACACACACACACACACACACACACACAAAGACAGACATACACACACACATGCGTGCACACACGCAGACACACACACACACGAGCGCGCGCGCACACACACACACACACACGCATACACACCTACACACACAAACACAGACACACATACAAGGACATACCTACCAAGCATTTCAGAGACAGTAAGAAGGGCAGCAAATATATAATTGTTGAGACCTTATTTGTTTTTGGACACTGACAAAAGGCAAATAATCTAAAATTAAACTCTGAAGCTAAACACTGTAAAATCAAGCACTGACAACCAAAGTGAGACCCAACCTTTGGAAAAAAAAAGTACAGTAGCTGGAGCACTCTGAAGTGTTTGTGTTCTAGTTTCCCTCAGGACTGTTTTTTGCTGTAGGACAGCTTTTTCTATTCAAATTAACTTCTGTTAATCTGTGTAATTCTACTGCAAACACTTGTTACTGTAAATACCCAGCTCAGCACTACAAGGCCTGGGGTCCTACAGTGCCTTCAAAACTTAAAAAATAAATATTTCTAAAAAAACTTTAAATATGTAAATCTAAGTTCATTTTAAGTGATAAAAAACACTGTAAAAAATTTTTACATGTTGGTGTAATAATGCGTGCAGTAGTAGGGTTAATGTTTATATTTATATATATTTAGTCATTATCACAACTGATGACTACAGCTCATCTAGAGGCTCAGCTCTGTGCTGACATGAACTTTAGCTCAATTCATCAATAATAGCCTGACAAGAAAACCTTTGTGTTTTGGTGAATCTTAATTTATCAGACCTCTCGTTGTATTTTTGTTTGTTGTCATGTTGTAAAAAAGAAGCTGGACGTAACTGCACAATCACATATTTCCAGATGACAAGGGGAGGAGAGAGTCAGAGGGGGGTGGGGGATTGAGAGAGAGGAGGGAAGAGGGGGAGAGGAGGATAGGGAGAGAGAGAGAGAGAGAGAGAGAGAGAGAGAGAGAGAGAGAGAGAGAGAGTGTGTATATCATGAACCCTTGAACCTTACAACAAAGAAAAACCAGCCATTCCAGCATTTTTAATAAACCAACTGTAAATATCATGTTATTGTAGGATTGCGTGGGCCTATGTTAAGTGAGTGTATGCCTCAGTATATGTGCTGCACCCCCCCCCCCCCTCCCCACCCGGTTCAAGGTGTCCTGGTTTTCCCAAATGAAAATATGGCCACCCAACACATGCACATTGTTCTGCTGTCCTGTTCTGCAGCTGACCAATGCAGCTGAATTCTGAACCATGCTGTTATAGGCCTGTCAGGATGCAGGTTCTGTGTACTTCCTGCTAAACATCTTTAGCTGTGCTTCAAGCTGACCTCACTGGCTTGGGGTTCTCAGGGCTTGGTGGTGGAACCAGACAATGGGGTGTTAAAAAAATACAAATAGAAAGGCATGATTTTGAAATCTGGAGTAATTATCACTATGTTCAATATATAAAACGTCTTAAGAACACCTTCTCTCTTTCTTCTTGCAGCTGTTTTTATTGCAGGACAATTATGCAGTCATAAAAGCACTAATAATAGTAGACATTCTGTTAGTCAATTTGTGATTACAACTACATGCTGAATATGTGTAGAATTTTGTGATCATATTGGAACATTGGCCAGATATTGGAACAGTAAGCAGATTTTGTCTCTGGATAAATATGCAGTTGGATCTGGTCTTCGGAAAACCACTCTCAGTCCCATGGTTCAGTGGCCCAGTCCAGCTGAGCAGTTATTGGCCATATGAAGCTTTGCCCTCAGATCATTGGCTAGGAAGCAGTGGAGGATATGGCCATAGCTGGCACTGGAATGGAAACAGCAGTAATAACACTAGTTTCTTAAAAAGATTTTAGTTCACATCATCTTTCATCATAGTTCACGTGACACCAGATATACACAGAACCAGAACGACAACATAGTTAACAAATTAATGAATTCAAAAACTGTTCATTTGGTTTTGTAAATGCTTTTCATAAGATCAGTCAAGAATAAGTAATAAAAACACAACTTCCAGAGCCTTCAATATTATATGTGGCTGTCAGAATGCCTGGGGGTGTAGTGACACTGTCAGGTGAAGCAGATAACAGCCACTTAACCTTTCTTCATGTGGAGGTATGTCACAGCATGCATGCACTGAGAATAGGTGGTCCCTCCACAGAGCATGTGAGCAATGATGCTGTTATTACAGCGTTGTGAAAATGAAGGCACTGACAGTGGTAGTAGAAAAGATAAGTGTTACAGTAAGATGCCGCCATAGACATCAACGATTTTAAGACAGTGAGGATGGCAGGAGCGTTAAGCGCTCATTATGCCTCTGTCAAGTGAACCCCTAACATTGTAAACTGCATAAGCAGCTGTCAGTAGGCTATTAGAGAAAAGACTAAACATTACAGCTTGTAGTCTCTGTTCCTAATATATGCTGCTTGTTTGCCAGCATTTATTTCCCTTCTTTTACCTATTGGTCTGTCCCTGGAGACAGTAGTCTATAAAGATGCCTGTGAAAATTGCTTGGTAATCAGGGCCACACAGCAGTTAAGGGGTCCTGTGGCGAGCTTGCTGTTAAACTAAACCAAGCAGACATTTCTAATACCAGCTTTTCTGCACACACGTCCACTAGCATAGGCATTTGCAGTGTTTTCTTTACCAGAAATATATAATAAAGCATTTTTACAAGAAATATTCATTTTCCGTGTGTTTGCTATTCTGGTAAGTTACAGCCTCGGGTCACATTAAAATTTTTTGTTAACTACTTTTTCAGTATAAAAATTAGGAATATTAATCCTCTGTCATTTTTTCTATTCCAACTGACAGAACCAACATGTACCTGGACTCCTAGATGAGCTGGAGGTGCAATCTTCAGTGTGATCCTTTATGAGGAGACTTCTGCACTCAGCAAAGCAAATCAATAAGTGTCAGATGAGCAGGCCTCATTACTCATGTTTACAGACGCCTTCTATTGGTCAGAGAGGGAACCACAGTCCTGTCCAAAAACCAATCGGGAAGAACAACTAATGAATGAGCTGATGCGTATGCATATTTCATGGATTTTATATATGCATTTAGTAATAATATGCAAGTATACATGTGGTACTAATGTGTAACAAGGATCAGTATTGTGATAATGGCTCCTGTCTACTGAACCTTGGCTGAGCTGTATAGGTTAAGTCACGCTAAGTGTGTCGGGTTACTCCAGACTGGGTAGTTCTGAGTCACAGTCTCAGTTCAGCTGTGGTTCTTCTTTGTTGCAGTAATTTCAGTACATTATAAAGTTCTGGTAAAATATTATCAGTATCATTTAATATTTGAGAACAAATGAAAGATCTGACAAATACTCAAAAATAAATTTCTTAATTGTATGGTACTTTGTACCTGAGAAATACCCCTATAACTATTGTTTGGACTGACAGAGAGATCCTTATTCTAAACATCTTTTTAGATATGGAAACTACTAAAAATATGTTTTAAAAAATTATAAGCTGCTTTAAAATGCTCTTTTATCGTTACATAAAATATAAACTAAAAAATCCTTCCATGTGAGGCTAACATGTTTCATGTTGATGTTCAGTTCATCCCAGGTTCCTTCCTCCAGATGGGAAACAGAAGTTTGGTTCGTCAAGTTCTCCTGCAGGAAATACCAAAGAAGACACACAGAAATGTTGGGAGAGTAGTCTGGTGCATTCACCTCAGCCTGCACAGCACAAAGCAAGAAGACATATGAAGGTGGGATATGTTAACACAACACATAACCAAACGTGATGCGAGCACCACTTTAAATCCTTATTTGTATTTTGTACAAACACAATAGAACAAATAAATGTCACATTTCTGTGTCTTTGATTTTGTCAGTTGCTTTTCCGTGAGTGTCAGTAAGTTGAAAAGGGACGTGGTTCAAAAACTGCAACACAATACTGTGAGGCGGACCCCTGAATATACTTCACATTTAAAGACTTCTTCTACCAACTGAGGGCCAAGATGGACCACAGAGACACATGTTTGTCTGGAAAAAGAAAAGAACAGAAAGAGGCGGAGCTGTGTAACAACTCTTATGTGGATGGGGCCTGTGAAAAATGTCTGTTGCTTATTGGTTGAGAGCAGATGGCCATATTTAGAGTAACAATTTCTCAGTCCTGAGCCCCGAGTTTGGCCCGACAGCAGAAATGCTGTTTCCTCCGTCTCTGACTCATCTTGGAAACCCTACCCAAGTTGTACATGCCCCTCCTCCATAACTATCCACACTGCTGTTTTCCACAGTTATTGGAGCAGTGTTGTGACTGGATGGAAGTCCTTCTCTAAATCAGGGCAAAGTAAATACTAAGTATGTGGAGAAAACAAAAGGCAAAACACACTGTAGATATGCAACTCCCTTTCAGGTACTTACATGGCCTTTCCGGCATGATAAAACTCCATGTAGGCTACACATATGTTATCAATTTGTGGCAGCTCTGTAAAGTCTGAGAACAAAAGGTGAAACAAGAATCGCACCTCTAGAATGGTTTGTTTAGACTGTCAGAAAGTAATCACATGCATATTTTCCAGGTTTCCCCAGTTAAGAAGAGCTTGCTGAGTCCAACTCTGTATCTTCTGGTTTGCCTATCAATATCCCTTCCAACTCCATGAGGAGAGAGCATGGATCCCCCTTCCTCCAGAACTGTGTATTGCTGATCAAGGGCAGAGAGAAGGGGGGGGGGCTTTTGGATTACTTGTACCCCACACCAACAAGGAGTGTGCACAATGTCTGTTGAGGGTGGAAAGAGAGAGAGAAAGAAGAAACAAAGAGAGGCACCCCCACACAAGGAGTGAAGGATACAAAAGAGTTTTGCAAACACAAAGGCTGCACCGTGTCACTTTGCAAGCCCTGCCACATCAACACAGGGAGGAACATGTCTGGCAAGTGAGTGAGAGAGAGAGAGAGAGAGAGAGAGAGAGAGAGAGAGCAAAAGAGGGATGGGGAGGAGGAAAGGGAGGGAGAGAGATAGAAGGAGTGAAAGAACAAGAAAGAGAATGTGAGAGGAACAGATAGTAAGGCAAAGAGAGAGAAAGAGAGAGAGGGAGAGGAAGAGAGATTGATGATTGGGTAGGAACCATGAGTGAGTGGGAGGAGCTAAACTCACAGCTGAGTTTTCAGAGATAAGTGGAGAAACATATGTACTCTGTCCAACCATCAAATGCTGCACTGAGTAAAAGCCAAACAATGTACGTTGCATTGTATAAGCTATAACACATAATGTGCCATTGCTCAGGTGCAAATTCTATGTACAGAGGAAAATGTGTCAAAGACTGAAAGACTTAAACTCCAGTGTTTATCAATGTACAGTATGTGATTGATTTAAAACATGGCATCAAGATGTTCTGGAGCATGCTTCAATAAAGAATTTGATTTGATCTAATATGATTTGCTGACGGGACTACCAGATTTGGTTGGACCTGCATAATCTGGGGGAAATTAAGGAACAGAAGGTATTACACACAAAATGGCAGAAAACCAATACGATTCAGAAAGGTGGACATTACTGTACAGTAGCCCAGTACAGTAGCCCAGCAGATTGTGACTGCCACCCCCTTTTTTCCTCAGTTCATTGGTGCACCTTCCCTGCGGAACATGTTGAGGCACTGGACAGCTTACATTCTTCCAGCCCAGGACTACATTCCCGTTTAGGGGCATGACCTTTCTAGACTTCCTTAGGGTCCTGCACAATCCCTGTTGGCTTTTAACTGCTCATTTGAACACCTATTCCATATAAAATACACAACAACTCATATCTGTTTTAGAATATACCTTCTAATAATCTAGGAACAGACAGTGCTCTGTTGTGTGAAACAAATGTGCACAAATATAAAAGTAAGGTGAAATGATTTAGTTGGAGGTTACAGGAAAAAAAAACACATAACATTTAAAATTGCTACAATACATATACTTAACATACTTTCAAGACCTGTTGGTGTTATTGTTTTGATTGGGACACATTTCTGAAATAAGGTTAGAGTACTTCTGTTTCATTTTGCCTTCCCTGGAGGACAGCGTGAGTTAAAGGATGGCCCATTCGGCCCAGAGAAATAAGGATTCCCAAGGTTTCCTAAGGATACCCAAGGATTCCTAAAGATTCCTAAGGACTGAATCTGTTTTTAAATGGACTACATAATTCCTCCCCACAGCTTGAAAGCAAACAAGGCGATATGTGCACCAAAGCAACAATGTGCCAATAAGATCAACCAATAATATGTAATCAATAATAATAAAAGTTACAAAATGTTATTTAAGCCCAGGAAGGTTAACATATGGATAGGTTTGAAACCCTTTGAATCCATGTTGTAACCTGCACATTTGCAATCATTACAAATTTTACAAACACTGGGGAGGTTCTAAAAACCATACCTGCTTGGGATCTTGGGAATTGGGCCTTGGTTCCACACATACTGAATCAAAGAGTCTTGAAATCACTGATGTTTGGCTGGGCCTCTAACTTCATAGCTGTCTGGTTCAGATGGTTCTATCTGTTAAATGTATATGAGTGAGAGAGTGAGAGAAAGGTTTCGAAACCCAAAGTAAATAGTAAACCAAACTATTGTGGTGTTTTAAAATGTCTAAAATACTTGTATGCATATTAGACAAATGACACTGAATCATCACATTTGAATCATCTAGTTACCATAAAGGTTAGCGTGTATTGAATTAAATGTGCACTCATAGTATCAGCTGTTGCCCATTAATGTGCTGTTGCAGGCGTGGGAATAGTTCAGGACTACAGGGCTAAGCACCAAAACGTGTAATGTGTATGCTTTGCATTTTTTAGTTCTTTGACTTTTAGTGCTCCTCTGCGAACAGTGCTGCATCTTCACTGTCATCTTCACTGGCTTATTGCTTCCCTGAGCTGTCTCTGACTCTGTTAATCTGCTTGTCTATACATGCAGTGGAGCAAGTTTGGTCCTTAACATCCCCCCCTGGCAGTGGAATAATGGCAAAAGCTCATTCTTAGTTTAGGCTTCTTTCAGCTCTCTGCTTCTCTGCTCCACCCAGATCTGCTCCACCCACAGCTGACTCCGCCCTGGTGAGCATACTCACTGTGCATGGCACTGCTCTTACCATGGCTCACTGAAGTAGCATATTCTTCAGGGATATTTAAATCTTCACCACATTTAAATTGGACTGCTGTTTTAAGCCTGGTCTTTACATTCAGTTAGTCCTTCTCTGCATTATTGTATTATTTTCTTATTTTTTTCAATTATTATTGTTTTTTTTTGTCAAATAAAAATGACAAAAAATAACTTTATGTCTGTTAGCATATTTTATCATTTAAGAATTTCCATATTTTATGATTTGTAGGAATTTCCAAGTCATAAACCAAACCTTTTGCTTTCCTGGGATGTTTTTTTTAAACCTGTCTAGCCCTGTAACGTGTCTTATTTTTTCCATCTCCTCATGCAGAGAACTGCAGCATATTTTTTCCCAGTCTTTTTGCCACAAAGAGTTTAAACCTTAGGAGAAAGTGATTTCCAATCAAGTTTCTTATTTAGAAAACTTTTCAATGTAATTGCCATGCATAATAATGATTATTCAGTTCATATACTTTGTATAATCAGTAGTTTGTCCCATTTTCTCATTTGGCTCTCGGAGTAGCTCTACGTGTCACCACCGTTCCCTCCCCAGCAGGAAACCACCAGAGCTTTGCCACTATGGCTCAGACTGATGACATCACCAACTCAGTAATCCAGCTGAATATTTTCTCTTTTGGTACAGCTTAATTCCACACATCTGTTTCCTTGACTACCCCATTTTCTCCCTTCCCATTGTTTCCTTTATCTCTTCCATCTTAATTTCTTCCCCCTTCATTGCAACCCTTTCTTTTTGTATGTAAACTCCTGTGTTTATCCCAGCCACTTCACTATTTCATCCCTTTCCTGGTCTTCCACATTCTCATGCTGCTTCAAGCATCTTTATATCATTGCTTCAGGTTTCACTAGACCATCTAGACCACTCCTCCAGTCTGCCATGTAGACCATTCTTCCAGTCTGCCATGTAGACCACTCCACCAGTCTGCCATCTAGACCACTCCAGTCTGTCATGTAGAGCCACATAAATACTTCAATTACTGGATTTTCACTACACTTTCACACAATGACTAATGCTGTCTACTGAATACCACTGTCATTTTCTCTTCTCCTCCTGTCTACGAGTTCCCCACTCCACCCCTTGGCCTTTGGTCACCTTGGCATTTCCTTCTGTCCAGAGATACTGAGGACCCCCCGATGCTTTGAAATTCTGTGGTGAGCTGGCAAAGATATTTTGATCCATCCATGCCAAAGCCAAGCCACTTTTCCAGATGTACTGTGGTGTCAGTCTTCCTTCCACCTGCACATGTCATTTCCATTGTATACGACTCTATCGTTGTCATGTTAGGCGGCCACCTTCTCTGTCGTCAGTCCCTTCCTTGCTGATATAACCTCTCTGGATGTTGCTTGTTTTACAGAACTTCTCTTTTACAGGCATCTCTGTTTTAGCATCGGTACTTTTATAAGGATGTTCACTTTATCATCGTACAAGGAATTCAACGATCGCCAGCTGAGTTCGTGGATGGATGTTCAACAGAATATTCCTCTCTTGAATAAGGACTCATTTCCCTGTGCTTCAGTGCATGTGTTGTCTGTTTGAGACATCTGGAACTGGTTAAG
The DNA here is from genome assembly GCF_052324685.1 of Brachyhypopomus gauderio. NCBI lineage: Eukaryota > Metazoa > Chordata > Actinopteri > Gymnotiformes > Hypopomidae > Brachyhypopomus > Brachyhypopomus gauderio. The sequence continues at coordinate 26,417,402 of NC_135213.1, read as the reverse complement.
CAGCTGGGAAGCTGGGAATGGCATCTCTGCAGGGTGAAAGAAACCTCAGGAACAAAACATACAACAGAAAATGGAGATGCCACAATTCTCAGAAAAAGATGGCGACTCGAGACGAATCAAATGTGCATTTGTATGCAGGGGTAAATGCTTGAACACATACTCAAAATAATATTTCAAAATAATATTTCACATAGATATTTGCATAGTTGCAGGAACTCCACATAGTTGCTGCAGAATGTGTAAGCAGTATATATGGTATGGTTGCATTCTTTTAGAGTTAATTGACTGGTTTGAAATCTCTGGCATGAGAACTTGTGATTAACTCACAGTTTCTCTCTTCTCTTTCTTGCGTTCTCTCTCTTTCTCATATGTTCAGACACACATGTTCAGACACCCAAGTCTAAAATATGTATATGTGTCTTTCACTTTCTGTTATAAGAAATGCAGTAGCTTAATTGTGAATTCTCCTCCAATGAGCTGTCTTGGGTTGAATAAATGTAAGTAAATTCGAGGGAGATCACAGCTTATCAAGGACATTCTTGGAGTCTGAGCAGCAGGATCACCTCAAGAAGGTTTTGCTGCACTGTTCTACATGGAGAAGCTTCTTTGTTCCTCTGTCTCTTCACCTCCCCTATTAGTAATGTACTCACCAATAAGAAATCAAGGACTTGTGGCCCTACTTTACTACTTTACCTCAGGCACCTTGTGCACATGCATCATAAGGATACAAAACAATCTTTGTGGCACACCAGCGTGGCACACCAAAAGTACAAACCACTGAATATCGTCCATCCTTAAAACCCTTAATGTACTTTGTGAAGTCTTGCAACAAAATGTTTTCAGCCCACTTGTTTTAATTAACCTGAGGTTGTGACCACCCTACTCAAACAGATGTCCTGTTATTACATGTCAGGTGTCTTTGCTCAGTGTGTAACATACCCTACAAACACTCAGCTACTGTCTTCAACGGGAAAACCTAGTCCACATGCAATGGCACCAGATACTTCATAAAGGCACACATGTGGCAACACCATGCACAGAGCTTAGGCAGAGGAATGTATGTAGAGTCGTCTTCTAGAGGATATGAGACAGCCCAGTGTTCTGAGGGCAAAAAAGTGAATCATGACCTGAAGGTCTTTTGTTTCTGTCTCCTTTTCCTTTTGTGGATCTGTGTATTGGTACCTTCAGAGTCCATATAATTGGGGTGTGTTCAGTGGAAGTATAGTCATCAAGAGCCTGAGATCCTGCTGCATATATTGAAATTTGTGGGAAAATCACGAAGGCAGAGAAAGGCAATGATGATGATGATGATGATGATGATGATGATGATGATGATGATGGTGATGGTGATGGTGATGATGATGGTGATGATGATGATGAACCCCAAAGCTCAAACCCCTCTCACAGTCTGTCTAATGGATATCTTCATGCATGTTCAGAGGATTTCAAAGGTAACATGCAGCTCTGCTTTGTTTAAAGTTGTTCAACTACTTTGTAAGGATAGGAAAACTATCTAAGCAGGAAAACATTTCTTACGTCTCATCACCAGTGTTGATGTGTGGTAAGCCAGAGATATTCATTACTGGTAGAGTCGGGCTGTTTTAATAATACTTACTTTGGCCACGTGCAGTCCGAAAAGAATGTAGCGAAGAAAATTCATTTCATAGTGACAGTTAAAAACAGATCACAATTAGAAAGATTAATACTAATATTAGATACTAGGAGAGGCTCTTCAAACATAATACTCCAAACATCAGTACCCACACATCTATTCAGACCCAGAATAAACATGTTGGCTTAAACCCCCTTAGGGCAGAAGCTGTTAGGTCAGCAGGTGTTTGATGTGCAGCCAGGGATAACTCCTCTCTCCCTCTCACACATGTAGACTCTCCAACCATCACTTCCCCACTGGGACAGCAAGCTGAGCACCAGACAGAAAAGCTTGGATACTGGATACTTACCAACCCTCCCACACACACACACACACACACACACACACACACACACACACACACACACACACACACACACACACACACACACACACACACACACACACACACACAATTATACATACACACAAAATCTCCCACTGTCAAGATAAACCAGGAAGGTTTAGCTAGAAAATGAATGAGCCCAGAGACTAATTCTACTTTTTTATGTAATTGGTTGGGACGATGTACTGTACTCCTAAGAAATAGCTCATGATGTCCCACCAACAGAGATGTGTAGGATGGGGAGAAGTCTGGTGTTAAATAGGGGAGGTCTGAACTCATCTTGTTCTTGCCAACATCGCACAGCTCTCTGCAGGCCAGGGAAGGTCCTTCTGCTACATGCTTGAAAACATGGCTTCCTCCTTGGTGCTTACGCAAAATAAAACGTAAGGCAAAGGTAACCCTGGGTACACTGGGTCACTTAAGGTCATGTTTACCTTAAGCAAAGGTCCAATTCTTTTGGTCTCTCAACAGTGGAAAAATAAAAATAAATCACAAATCTCAAAATCTACCTTAAATTCTGAGCATTGCATTTGACTCAGACCCCACTACCTGTGCCTTCGGAAGAGTTAGCAGTAGAGTAGATACTGTCAGATCCTCTGTCATGAGGATGATGTTTAGGTGTACAAGGGGTAGGATGTATTCAGTGAGGGGGTAATTAGTGGAGTAGTAGTTCTCAGGTCTTTACTGTTAAGGCGGAGTAGAGGTGAATACCGCCTTAAGCTTTACTTGCTGCTGCTCATAACTCATCTGTTCCACCCTGCCATACACACACACACACATACACAACTGTACAACTGTACAAAAAATGAAATCAACCAGGTTCAGTGCAATTGGTGTCAAAACGTGGACAGGCCAGAGTTTCTGAACATTGCATTCTGAATACAAGTTGCCCTTGACCATTTTAACTTATAAATCCTGAGAGAGCACCAGCAAATCTGCCCTCTCACCAAAATGAACTGGTTACTTTCACCCTTACACTGTCCTACTTCCAGTACAATTGTCACGGTGAGCTCCCTCGTGCACACAGCTCCAACCACGCTCATGCCCTCATCCACTCCCTCGTGCACACAGCTCCAACCACGCTCATGCCCTCATCCACTCCCTCGTGCACACAGCTCCAACCACGCTCATGCCCTCATCCACTCCCTCGTGCACACAGCTCCAACCACGCTCATGCTCTCATCCACTCCCTCGTGCACACAGCTCCAACCATGCTCATGCTCTCATCCACTCCCTCGTGCACACAGCTCCAACCACGCTCATGCTCTCATCCACTCCCTCGTGCACACAGCTCCAACCATGCTCATGCTCTCATCCACTCCCTCGTGCACACAGCTCCAACCATGCTCATGCCCTCATCCACTCCCTCGTGCACACAGCTCCAACCATGCTCATGCCCTCATCCACTCCCTCGTGCACACAGCTCCAACCATGCTCATGCCCTCATCCACTCCCTCGTGCACACAGCTCCAACCACGCTCATGCCCTCATCCACTCCCTCGTGCACACAGCTCCAACCACGCTCATGCCCTCATCCACTCCCTCACTCACAGTCTCCCACCTACCCACACACCTGCAGCTCGTTTTGTCTTTGATTTCCAGCAGCATTTAAAGCCACAAGTCCAGTTCACCAGTGCTACACATTGAGCCTCGCTACGTTACCCACGGTTGCCTGGGCTGCTGCGGTTACATGCTTTGAAGAGAGAGACAGAAAGAAGAGAGAGATTGACAGAAAGAAAGAGACAGAGAGAGCGACAGAAAGAGACAGAGAGAGACACTGCACAATTGCTATGCTGCTTCAACTTCGTTTGAGCGCTTTGCGTCTGAGAATGTTTGCACGCTAATAGACCATAATTCAGCATGTGAATCTGTTGTCCTCATCTTGACTATGGACAGTAAAGATGTTCCACTGCCATGCTCGCCCACTGCTTCTTCCATAATGACTCCAGCGCTACAAGAACGTCCTCTCTGTCTTGAGCTGTTCTGAGTTCCCATTAAAAGGTCAAAAAAAGGTTTGTTTAATGAAAATTCTATTCAGTTAAGATATTTTCTAACCAATATGTCTTGTAGTTTAGGTATGCTGTGCTGTTCATAAAGGTGCTGTTAGTGTGTCACATTTCTCTCTGATCTCGTGTTTCATCTTTTTTTTCTATATCCGTCTCATTTGCCTCTGTTGGTTCCAGTGCCCTCAGTCTGTCAGCTCTCTCTGTCTTTGTTCTCTCCTGCATTCCTCTCAGCCCTTATAACACTTCTACTTCAGCAGGCTGCACAGACAACACTTCTAACAGCTGTAAATGGAAAAGAGGACCTGTGGCCAAGAGAAATTCTGTTGTAATGAATCAGAGAAGGAGCAGCACTCTGTACCACCCTCGCAAGATCTTCAGTGATGAAATGCTGAATATGTACCATTCCACATCCATAGTAAATATGGCATATTTCTGTGGTACTATGTACATACTGATATACTACATTAACTGTGCAAATGAATTAATACTGATCATAACTTTGATTCTAATCTCTGCAAGTTTTACAGCACATACTACTGTAATTATTTTATAATAAATATCTTATATAAATAATTGTGTAGTAAAACCCACAGCAGTAGTAAATAACGGTCTATTTACTTAATAAGGCAGCTAAACTTAAAATCCACTAATATTTCCTTTAGAACATTAACAGTGACCAGTTTTTTGTATATGCTATATGTGTACTTCCTATGCACAAAACCTTAAAACAAAATGATGATTCTGACTTTCAGTCCACGGCCCCTCAGCCGGGTCAGAGCCATTCGCTGTTCTGTTCTTGTCTGGTCTGCTTTTCCCCACCCAGCACAAACATGGAGGAATCTGTGCTTGCTGGACATTATTTATAAGACCTGTATATGTGCCAACAGAGCTCAAACAGCCTCCCCCCTCTTTATCACACACACTCACACATTACTTTTAAGAGAAAGACAATGAAAAAGGAGAAAGAGAACAAGCCATCAAGCTGTGATAAAGAGTTTCCGGGATTCAGGCATATTCAGGCATCTACCATATTCATTGTATAATTTTATCCTTCTGACATAACAACTGCAAAAAGAGAATAGGATCTGAAGTGTTATTACTACCACTAGGACAGCAAGACAGTAACTCAACTTACAGATAATTTATACTGACAGTGCAAAGTTAGTATATGTAGTTTGGATATTAACATGACCTTCTACTACATGCTTCAAAGGAAACTGATTTTTGGTGGATCTCCTTGCTGTGTTCAGGTCTCCTTCCAGTGTGTTAGTATGGAGCTCCTTCCCATCCGACTCAGGCTGGGTCGCCCCAGAGTTTGTTTCTTCCTCTCTTTTTCTTTCTCTCCTTCTGTGATTAGAACCAGCTGGATCTGCTGGCTCCTGTACAGCTGTGAAAGTCAGAGACAAGGAGAGCCCTGCCAAGTCATGCTCAAGGAAGGGACATGTGGGTGAGAGAGAGAGAGAGAGAGAGAGAGAGAGAGAGAGAGAGAGAGAGAGAGAGAGAGAGAGAGAGACTGAGTTTCTGAGGGCTGGGGGAGGGGTGAGAGAGACGGACAAAACGCAAGAGGATGAGGAAAAGACAAAGTAGAGAAAAGGGGTGTGGCCAATATCCCTGAAACAGCACCTTGTTTCACCTCAATCATCCAAAGTGCAGGATACATAAAAATCCTCCATGTTGTATTACAGAAGTTTGAATGGCTGAACAGGTTATAACAACTGATCTTTCACACATTTTAGTCATATTACTGATATTATCAGTATGAGCAGATGATCTTTGTATGATCAGTTAATTCAACTTCATTATTATTTGACTGATGTTTTTTATTCTCTATTCATATATCAATTTACAGTTTACAGACATGTCATAAAATACACAAGGCAAAACATTATGTTTTGTCCTTTGCTAGAGTGCTGGTTAACTTTAGTTTATCTGACATTTTAAACACATCTCCTTTAGATGTGTCTGAGTCACAGTCCCAACATTACAAGTAAGAATTAAAGAAACCCAGTGGCTATATATGGATATAAAAAGCACAGGATATCTTCAGTAATTGTATGTTCTTGGTATGTAAGACTTTATTTTAGCAGTTAGCAGTGTGATAGACTTTTCTGGCCTTCTATTGTTTGAATTCAAATGTCAACGTTGCAGTAGATCATTGCTAACTTGCATTTAAAAATGTTCAGTTCTTCTTTTATCTGAATGAAACAGCTTCCTAGATGTATGTACACAAGCACATTACTTTCTTTAAAGCGCACAACTTCCCCACATTTTTATGCACAAAATGTTTTCACGAAGGAAGATATAATCTTTTCTCTTTGAATTTAGCCTTTTCTCTTTCCTCTTGGATTTTACCCTTTCCCAGATGTCCTGGAGTATGGGTGCTTTTCAATTCCGCCACTCTGCCAAAGCTCCGGTGCTTTCACAGGTCCATGTTCACTGCTAATGGAGCAGAAGCAGGAGCTGACGTACCACCACCGTCTCCCACAGTGAGGACATTCATCGCCTGCTCCCCCTGCTCCACACCAGGGGCTATGCCGACCGATCTGTGAGGTTCTCCCACAGGAAATGTCCACTTCGTTCAGGAAGTCTGAGGTTTCCCCTAGTCTCTTTGATTTCTCCATCATGTAAAAACTGTCGGGACTCAAACATGGGTCAGAACAAAGGTGATTTCAATCTTCTGATCTTCTGAATCAGATATTAGATAACATGATATGGTGGGTTATTTAAAGCAGCAGTATGCAATTCCTTTTAAGAACATTCAACTTGTTAATACAAAGACATTTAAGTCTTCGTGTCTGCCATTGCAAAAGTTACGGAAAGTGCAGTTAGTAGTAGGTTTTAATAGATTGGAAATTACTCTTTATTACAACTTCAAAATCTGCATCAAAATCTACAATGTCATGTTTGCAGCTGTTAAGTCTGTGAAGTTACTTTAAGATCACATTGAGTTAAGTTACACTGAGATTGAGATAGCACAGTTGCCAATGAATTTTCTTAACAAGCTGCTTTCATAAAAATTGGTGTGGACAATCTTTCTGATGTGAATAAGATGCATACTGTTAAGAAAGCAGGAGACAAAAAGGAACTAACTGAGTAAAAATGAATAAGAATTAATAAAGATTAAATGAGGAATAAAAATACAAAATTTATCTAAGTTACAATTAAACCTTCTGAAATGCATAACTGACTGAATATAGTGTCTATGCTTAATAGTATATTTATACTTATGTTATATTTATATATTTAAATTAGATCTTATTGATTAGCAGTTCTTTATATAAAGCACTGATACTCTGTTATAATGTGCAAAGTTGCACGCACTGCAAAATATCGTTCTTGCTGCGATAATGTGAGGGGTAGTGAGACGTAATCTCACTGCCTTTTCTTGGCCCTTTGAATCATTTCTCTGGCATGTTTCCTCTTTAGCTTCTTTTTGATGAGCAGGAGGTCGATGTAAACGATGTGTCCAAGCACAGTTGATGCACAGAGGAGCCCGCCGTGCACCGCGCCTGCGATCCCGCAGCTGAACACATCCTGGCCTGAGAAACACACAACACACTGAGGTCACATTGAGGTGAAAATGTCACTACATATGAGCTCTCTGCACTAAAGTCAAAGCTCAGTGAAGGTGCAGTAAAGACAGAGTCCATACAGAATGGATTTAGAGCAACAAATACTTGAGTACTTAAATTAATGTTTAAAAGTCAACTTGAAGTTTATTTTTATGTCGTAGATTATTCCTGTTTGTTTTTGTAAGGTTTTTTTTGTAAGTTTATATTGTGTCCAAATGCAAGATGTGCATTCTTTGAGAAGAAACCCTTCTGACATCTAACTGTTACAAAGACTCAGTCAAACCTGAGATGAAGAGGTTTTTGACAGGAGTATCACAGCGATTCCTAGCGATGGCTTCAGGCTGGAAGCGCTCCACATTGTGCTCAGCTGAGTACATAGCTCCAAGATATGCCCCCAGGTAGTGTGTGTTAGTCAGCGGAGTGGCTATGTCCTGGAACACCAACTGAGAGATAGAGAGAGATAGAGATAAAGAGAGATAGAGTTAGAGATAGAGTTAGAGTTAAATTGACTAATAAAATTAATGTTTAGATGTTTGCTTATGAACACCTACATTTTCAAAATTGTAATAAGCAAGATTAGGGGGCATTTGAAAGATTCCAGACAATAAATTTCTAAGAAAAGATACTTTTGACAAACGTGATATTAGCTTTAACCTTAACTAACATCTGGGGATCTGGACCCATGCAATTGTAATGCTGCTTTGTGACAACATTTGTTGATAAAAGCACTATATAAATAAATTTGACTTTGACTTTGAACTAACAAATATGATAGTAGCATAGGAGATGGCTCATGGGAATTCATGGAAAGTTGCAAATTTGATATCGTAGTGGACATGCCCTGTGAATTTCTCCTTAAACTTAAAACCCTTTAATGAAAATTCACCTCCAAGACTTCATTTTCATACCTTGTCTCTCAGTTTGGGGAAATAGCTACAGGCCCAGTCAAAGAGATGTTTGGCAAATCTCGTCTTGTACTCTACGTAGTCAGCCCCTCTTTTTTTCACAGTTGTGTCCTTCCATTCATCAAACCATTCATAGCAGACCATTGTCAGGATGGTCATGCAAGATTTACCTGTAAAATTAACAATGCCTGCCATTAATAGCAATAGGTATAATGCAGAACTGGTCTGCAGACCTAATACTGACCCCTGCCCCACCCCCAACCATTCAGAATATGAGCTTACACAAACACAGTGGTTTTAATGTCTCAGATCGCACATAGACCTCCATTACAAACTGTTGTAAACCAAAACTGCTTATGTCCTCCAGGCTCCAGTCTTTACTTCTGCCACATCACTAAGCTGCAGAGGGCTAATTGAAGGTCTTGCAGTTTGACGGAATTAAACCAGAATCGCGGGAGCCTTAGAGTAACCCCTGTATAACGGTACCTGGGTGGCGAATCTTGGAAGTGGGGTCTTTGGCAGAGGGGAAGGTGATGAACATCATAGGAATATTTTCGGGAGCTTCATCCTTGCCCATACTGAAGAACTTGTCCATTCTTTAAATAAACACATACCTTTCAGAGGTGCAAAACTGTTTAAATTCATTGGCCTACTACTCATGCACATGTTATATTTAGAATTTTTAAACGTTTTAATGTCTGTTTAGAATAACTCAGGAAAACAGAACGTAGGAAAACAGAAATGCTGAGACTAGCCATGTTCTTCCCATAGCCTGTAATATTATCTGAGGAAGAATGAAACCATGTTTAAATGGAAGAATGGCAAAGAGCCCAGTGCTGGGATTACCAGCAGCTGTACAAAATCTGAAGGTATAGACAACAGTGCTACCCTGTGTGGGCTTTGTGTAACAACATGTAACAGGGAGTATGTAGTGAAGTATGTAGAATAACTGATATTTAGTTACTCAAAAATTACTGTAGTGCCAAAGTATATGATATATACGAAAATATATGAAAAGATAATTGTGGCACATGCTTTTGGCTAGATCATTGTTCGCTATCCTGTGCATCTCTCCTATCTACCTATGGCAGATATTGCATGAACAGTGATGATATGTGCTGTACTGTAAAATTTTGTCATGGTACTGACATGCCGTCCATGTCATTGGACTTAAAGAGCCAGTGGTTGGTGGAACTAATTCCGAGTTCTTCTTGTGTGGCATCAAAACCTGAGAACACTAAAAATGATCCTCGCCCGGGTTTCACCATACTCAGACGCTGCTGAATCGCTACAAGAGGAAACCAGTGTATTTTTAGACTACAAAAGTACATTTTGTAGCATTTAACAGTGTAAGTGAAATATACACAACAGCAACATACAACAAGTATTATTGCTTTCAGATATTCAGTGGCAGGGAATTGCTGACCAGGCTTGGCATGTATCTCTGGAGGCAGAAGTTTGCAGAAGGTATTGAAGATTCCACAGTTGGAGATGATAACTGGAGCCCGCACCTCCACATCCTCTTCATTCTTTTGCACTGTGACACCTGCCAAGTCAACATAACAATGTATATTAATATAACATTTTGGAATCATGTAAAATAATGCTAATTATTTTAACGGTATTTCAGTGGTCAAAACAATTCATAACTAAGTTGCTTTACTCACCATATGCAGCTCCCTTGCTGTCAACCAGGATACGGTTTACTCTAGCATGGACCAGTACTTGTCCACCAAATTTCTGGATGACTTTAGTAATATGGAATGGAATTTCACTGGCGCCCCCTTTTGGGTAGTATGCTCCACGCTTATAATGGTGCAGGAGCAGAGCATTGATCACACAGCTTGAATCTTTGGGTGGAACGCCTGTGTAACAATTGAGATAGCACAGTTAGTAGCTTTATGCAAAGCAATGTTATGGACTTGACATTTATAATCTGTTCATTTGGCATACACATTTATCCTGCAGTACAATCCAAGCATACCACCAGTGCAGAGGTTTTTTGCTATGATTATTGCTACAAGTGCCTAAAGATGAGTTTTCTAATTATTCAGATACAGATGTTCTGATTTAAGAGCAGGACATAAGTACTAGCAGTTTACTCTTGTAGAACCAAAAAGACAAATATGAGCATTGAGTTAGGATATACTAAAAGTTAAAATGGCAGAAGAATGAATGAATGAATGAATTAATGGATTTCAAATAAATGAGAAGTATTTCACCATAGAAGAAGTAGGAGAAAACCGTCTGGAGGTCCTTGTTGGTGGTCAGACTGTTGGCCACTGTAGTGGCACTAGTGCCTACAAGGCGGAAGATGGAGGAGCAGAGGTCAGCAATGCCACTCTTCAACAATAGCAGCGCCACCCACTGAGGAATTATCTTCAGTGTAGCCAAATAGTGCGTCTTCTTGGCAGAAATCTGTGTAAACACAAGAAAATCAAGCAAGGTATCAAGGCTTTTAGGATTCGCTAGAGTTATTCTAAGAGGATTAGCAACTTTCATGATCATGAAGATGCAACACCTTCATGATCTTGAAGAACTCTTTTACAGCTTTGACATCATGTGGGAACTGTTCCTTCAGATGTTCCTCCATCTCAGTTTTCCCAGTGTAGATGGTGTAATTCCTTTGTTCTTCTCCAGTTCCAATCACAACAGTGTCAAAATGTTTGGGCAGCTCCACAAACTGCAGCTGCCCTTCAGTGAGCTGGTCCACAACAATCTTAAACAGACTGTTCTCATGCAACTGGCCAATATAATGAAGTCCTTCAGAAATTTAAAAACAGAACACTTCATCATTTTATAGAAATGTTTAGCTATCATCATTCTAATAACATGGCAATGCATTATTCAATCTGAGATTTTTCTCTGGATTGCTCTCAAAACATAGTTAGTGAACATCTTAACTGTTTTGCAAGAATGCTAGAAAGTGCTAAAAAAATGCAAGAGATGACTTACCAACATCAAACTCAAAACCGTTATCAGTGTAGGTGTGACAGCAGCCCCCAGCCTGGTCATGCTGCTCCAGCACCAGAACTCTCTTACCCAGCTTGGCCAGTGTAGCTGCTGCTGTCATCCCACCAATACCACTGCCAATCACGATCGCATCCAGATTCTTGGGCACACGCTCCCTGTGGAATGCTAAAAAATAAGGAAAAACAATCATGACATTTACTTTGCATTCTCTGACAGTAACTCTGAAATACTGTCAAGGAACATAAGAACAATTATAGGTAATCTAGACTCAAAACTGCTGCTAAAATCTCCCAATCTAATTAAGATAGGAAAAATGCAAGATAAACAATCATTTACCATGATGCTTTAAGATGTTATAATTAGTTTATGGCATGTGAATTATCTGTATTACTGTTTTATCTCAAGCAGTCTCTAAAAGCACCACCAGAATTTAACAGATTTTGTGACAATTATAATATGTTAATGAAAATATATAAAAATTAAGCATGTTATTGGTTAAGTCCATTTATTCTAACTAAATTGGCAACTGTTTTAGTTGCCAAAATCACATTTTAGTCAATAAAAAGCCCACATTTCTTTTGAGAAGTAATGCAATAGGTGTTGCACCATTCTTTCTTGCAGTGACAATTGTGCATTAAAAAAAATAATTCATATATGTGTGATTAGACTTTATGATGAACCCTTTAATTATTTTCTAAAAACATGCATGTTCTATTGTTTGATACTTTTTTGTCATTTTTATCAACCACTGGATGAAATTTAAACAGTTTTAATGTGTTTATGTAAGTATTTTGTGTTTCATCATTGTCGCTGAAAAACTCTTCTTCAATGAACAATTTGGCAAGAGTCTAATTGTGTTGCTAGTCTGTCATGTATTCATGTTTTATGCAACTTATGTTCTATTAATCTTATGTTTTATTGATAATAAATACTGTATTAATAAATCCACATCTTTTTGATTTATGTATATTTGTTTGATTGATCATTAAATCTTTGCATTTAGTTCAAACTTTGCTAAGTTTCCTGTTTTTATCATCACCTAATGGCTTCAAGGTAGTTTGACACTACATAAAATTTTAAAATGCATGTATGCAATACAACATACTTTATGTATACTTTTTTGCCTTTGTTTTTACAAATTCATTACCCACATTTACAGCAGAGAGTATGAAACTGCAATCAACTCACCTTGCTTCAGAACTTTGTATCTCTTCTTCTGGTCAAGCTCTAATGGTCCTGGAGGTCTCAATGACTCTAGTGAGAATGGACTTGGTTTGCCAAACAGGTACCAGTATGAAGCCCCTGCCCAAACCACGAAGCAGACCAAGAACACTAGCAACCACATCCTGAAATGTTTAGTTAAAAACCATGTACAGACTGCTATAATATGCAGTGTGTAAGAAGCGGGGAAAAGCCCACGAGAGCACAACAGAATACACCACACAATACACCACCTGGTCGTTAATGGTCATCTTTTATTATCTGTAAGTGCTAAAGGTCTAAGCATGATTGATATGTTCATTTGTGCAACTCTAAATAGTATTTTAGGGCCAGCAGTAAAGATAAGCAGTGAAGCTGTTCAACTGACTAAAGAAAATATTATTCAGACTGTATACAGACACTTGACAAAGTGATCAACAAAGGTGTTATTCCTCTTTTACACAGGATTCTGAGAAGGGCCATTTGTAAACATAGTACAGGTATCACAGGCCATAAGATCAACACCAAAATAAAACGTCCAGACCAAGAGCAAGATAACATTTGTTACGACCCTTGTCTAGGTAAAGGCTGCAACATAATGTATGTATATAATCTGTACGGATATGGATAATGGAAAGAATGAAAATAATGGCATCCAGGACAAAGTTATCTGATTTTAAGTATTAATTAAGTTTACTGGTACAAATACACTGGCAATTACTACACCCATTGTCTAAGTACAACTTCTCCCACAGGACTCACACAAGACTAACGGCCAAAGGCATACTAACAAAAGGGAGACAACACACAAAGTTATAAAAAATCCATGCGAGCTAGCACACAGTATTCAGGGTGGTATCAGTACAGCACAATACCAACAGTCTCACACACAAAGCCTCTCGTTCTCCTTGAATCTCTGTGCTCTTTGGGGTGTTCCTACTCTATATTTACACAAGGCCTGAGTGGAGGGGCGGAGCCAGTGTGAGGTGGTAGCCAAGACCAGGCCTGGAGGAACAGGATCTGGCAGTACAGGATGTAACACATCAAAAGCCAAAAGGACATGCTGCCATTGTGGAAAATCGTGCAATGGTTCAGGCAAAGATGCCTCAGACTTATTTGACTGACAAGTAGTGACCAAATAATTGATATTAAAAGAAATAAATAAACTAATTTCAAATGTTGTTCCTTGCACTGATAGACAAGGAAACAACAAAGAAGATACAAGTGTATCAATAATCAAAAACTAGCATTAAGGAACAGAAGTTTATTTGTGTATACTGCAGATAGAAATAAACACTAGGTTGTCCAATCAACTCACTTTTGAAAATTTGGACAGGTTTCTAAATTGAAAAGGTAGAACATGTAGTTCTCATGATCATGTTCATGACTGTACTGTAAACGTTGGCAACGGCCCAGCAGCTGTGAGCTTGTGGAAAAAGAGTGAAAAGTTGACATTTAGTCCTCATATTATTCTTATCAGGTAATGTAATTAAGATAAAGCAGACATGTGTAAACCATGTTAGACTTTATACACATGATATGGTGTCTAATATATGGGATAGATAAAAATATGAGAACAGTAGGACTATGTCTGGTCTGGAAACTACGAAAACCCAGAGTAGTCAAAATTTGCCTCAAACTAAATGTTTTTTAAATGTGCAAGGTATGGCAGGATGCGGAGACAAGCATTCTGAAAACATGCAGCTTTATTAACACAGTAGTGATTATAAGAGTAGTGCTTAGAAAAAACAAACAACACTAAACATATACCATATTGCCAAAGGTATTGCTCACCTTCCTTGACTCACATATGAGCTTAAGTGACATCCCATTCCTAATCCATACAGTTCAATATGATGTTGGTCCACCCTTTGCAGCTAGAACAGCTTCAACTCTTTTGGGAAGGCTGTCCACAAGGTTTAGGAGTGTGTTTCTGGGTATTTTTGACCATTCTTCCAGAAGCACATTTGTGAGGTCACATACTGCGCGACTCGTCACTCCACAGAACGCACATCCATTGCTCTAGAGTCCAATGGCAGCGTGCTTTACACCACTGCATCCGATGCTTTGCATTGCACTTGGTGATGTATGGCTTGGATGCAGCTGCTCGACCATGGAAACCCATTCCATGAAGCTCTCTGCAACACTTTTTGAGCTAATCTGAATGCCACATGAAGTTTTAATGTCTGCAGTGACTCTGCAGAAAATTGGCAACCTCTTCGCACTTCAGCATCTACAGACCCCGCTCCATCAGTTTACGTGGCCTACAACTTTGTGGCTGAGTTGCTGTCATTCCCAAACAGTTCCATTTTCTTATAATACAGCTGACAGTTGACTGTGGAATATTTAGGAGTGAGGAAATCTCACAACTGGATTTGTTGTACAGGTGCAATCCTATCACAGGTTTACACTGGAATTCACTGAGCACTTGAGAGTGACCCATTCTTTCACTAAGGTTTGTAAAAACTGTCTGTATGCCTAGGTGGATATATCCCATAAATGTATAGAGATTTCTGAAAATGAGTAAGCAACTAATTTAACTAAGGAACAGGATGACAACACAGTGATGTTCACACGTAACTCGTCCATAAAGTACTTTTATCTGTATTCAGACATTTCCTAGAAAGTGGTTCACTCGCACCAACTGACAACTATTGCTTTCCTTCTCAAAAAGGACAAAGATCCAAACTCCTGTGATTCCTATAGACCATTATCTCTCCTTATTGCTGATGTAAAGGTGTTAGATATCTCATTTAGAGAATGTGCTCCTTTATATTATATCCCAAGAGCAAAATGGGTTTATAAAGGGATGTTAATTGTTTTAGTACTCATACACTTTTCAATAACACTTACTCAAAACGTTTGGCTGAACTTCCTGAACTTGTGATTTCTTTAGATGCTGAAAAGGCATACGATAGGGTAGAGAGCGAGTTAAAGGTTAAGTATTTGAATTTGGTGATACATTTCATTCTTGGATTCACCTCCTTTCCTCATCCCCTAAGGCTAGTGATCACACTAAAGATGTTTATGCTGATTATTTTGTTCTTGGACGTGAAAGTCACCAAGGTTGTCATCACTATTGGGCCCCTGTCTACAACATTAAGATCTTTCCCTTTGTTCAAAGGAATGGCATGGAATTTAACATAAAATATTGCTGTATGTGGATGATTTGTTACTATATGTAAGTGATCATACACTTGCTATCCTTGCTGTTTTGGGTATTCTGGATAACTTTAGTAACTTTTCAGGTTATAAATTAAATTTAGGTCAAAGTGAGTGTTTTTCCACTAATATTGCAGAATGTCACCGTCAGATGTGCCTTTTCAGTGTAGTCAAGTCAAGTCAAGTCAAGAGGTTTTATTGTCATTTCAACTACATATAGAGTACACAGTGAAAGGAAACAATGTTCCTCCAGGACCATGGTGCAACATAATACACAGTGCAGACAGAACATGAGTGCAACAGACAGACAGTACAACACAATACAGACAGTACGATATACATAGTGCAAACAGACACTTCACTAGACAGAAAAGTGTAAGAGGTAGGCTTGGTTAGTGCAAATTGTGCCGTGTGCAATACGTAGTTTATATACAAAGGGGGTCCCTGTTGCAGTGAAGTAGTGTGTGTAGTGCAAGTACCTTCACATTGTCAGGGATAAGTGGTTGGGTTTGTGGGTGAGTGTGTGTGTATGTATGGAGGAGAAGTCCATCAGTTTAGTGTCTGGCGTTGAGGAGTCTGATGGCTTGTGGGAGGAAGCTGTTGCAGAGTCTGACCGTGCGGTACCTTCTTCCCGATGGGAGGAGGGAGAAAAGTTTGTGGGAGAGGTGGGTGGGGTCATCCACAATGCTGGTTGCTTTGCGGATGCAGCAGGTGGTGTAAATATCTGTGATGGAGGGGAGAGAGACACCAACGATCCTCTCAGCTGTCCTCACTGGGTTTAAATATCTAGGTAATAATGTGGCTTGTTCAGTATCTAGCTTTGCATCTGCTAATTTCACTCCCCTTCTGTCACATGGTCCCACCTCCCTCCTGTCAGTCATATCTTCTGTTTTGTTCTCCACGCGTTTGAGTGCCTTTTATTTTGAAATTCCTAGTTGTCTCTGTCTTCACACCCCTGCCTTGTTCTCCGCCCCTCGTTATTGCTTTCTGGTGTGTCTTGTTGGGTTCCTTGTTTGGTCAGTGTATTTAAGTCCTGTGTTTGGTCTCTTGTGTTTTCGGTTATTGTAAGTACTTGTTATGTTTATGCCCTTTGTAACCACGCTCTTTCCATGTCTTTAATGTTAGCTTTCATGTCCCCTCTGTTCTTTGTGTTAGTTGTTTTATTATTTAATCACTTCAAAGTCTGCATTTGCGTCCCACCTGCTTTGCTCTAAATGTTACAATCTCAAAGATTACATCTGACATTCAAAGATGGCATAACCTCCCCATTTAATTAATCGACAAGATTAATGTTAAAATGAATATTTTACCAAAATGCTTATTGTTATTTCAGTCAATTCCTCTATTTCTGCCAAAACATTTTTGACTCCCTGATACGATAATTTGTTGTTTTGTTTGGGGTGGGAAATGTTCATAAAACATTACTGCAGAGATGTAGATTTAGAGGAGGATTAGCATTACCTAATTTTCTAAATATTGAGCTGCTCACATTCAAGGACTTTCTACCTGATTAATGTCTCCTGGATCCTCTTGGTGTAAATTGGAACTATCATCCTGTAGGGAATCTTCCATGTCTGCTCTACTTTACTCCTCTTTACCTCTAAAACCTTCTCTATATACTGATAATCAAGTGATTCTTAACACACTCAAGATCGGGTATCAATTTAGATGGTATTTTAAATTTATAGCTGCGTCTTCATTTAAATAATAACCATTTATTTCCTGCCATCTCTTTTGGACTCGACATTCTTAGTGTGGTATGACGAGGGTGTTACACAATCCCAGTATTTATATGTAGATGGTGTCTGATAGTTTTTCTAATTTGTCGTCCTGCTACGGCCTCCCCGTTTCACATCTGTTTCATTATCAAGCTTGCAGTTTTGTGGCGAAGTCCATGACCTTGACTTTATATAGTGCATTTTGTATTGTGCAGGCCTTTGCAAATCATTAGTCCCACTTGAGTTTTATTTTATAAAGGTTTTAACAAGGTAACAAACACTGAGAGCAACACCTAAAGAAAAAAATTGGAATTGCTTGAGTTACCAAATGATGTCCACAAACGGTAATCTGCATGTCATTATTCTACTCGAAGATAAATGTGCTTGGTCTACAGTAGAACTGCTATATTTTAATGCCACTGCAGCTGAATAGTGACTGGACAGATTAAGTAACAGGATAAGAAGCTCTCAGCCTAATCCTGAGAGAGGTTTGAGATGAGCTTAAACACACAGGAAAGTAGATGAGGCACGACAGTCAAATCTCATTACTGTCCTACACAGTGGTAATGTACAGGCTATTTATTATCACCGGGTCAACTGTTTAGCTCATCCACACATGATGTTAGTTTAGAGCATTCATTGTACTTCATTCATGTAAGAAGCTCTGGGAAACAATCTGCTGTCATTGCCTTGTACAGAAGTATTTTGCAAAAAATCTATATCTTTTGCTAACATGAAAAAATTTGGCTTTGGTACAGGTACTTAGAGTAATTTATTTTACAAAGAAGCCAAGAAAGATATTACATGATAGACCATAATAATATGAATGTCAGAATCACCTCCTAGTGATAACTGTCATATATAGACGGTACATTATCATATATTCAAAGCATGGTCTAAAAATTTGTTTTGAGATATACAAATGTACTTTTCCTGAATTTGCTGTTTAAAAGGTCTTCTGTGAACATGCATTGTTAAACACAATGCTCTATTACCAACCATTATGCATGGAGCTTTAATTCTGTTAAAGACTAAAGAATACCTCTGGAGTTTTTTTTCCAGGAGCCCCATCAAGACTGCTTTGTAGAACTTTTCTTTTAAAGAACACAGCCTGCTGTGGTGTGGCAATCTGCTATGTAACAATACAGCCTCCTTTCTCTTTGAATGGGTTCTTGTCTTCAGGAACTCCCTTGATCAATGGGTCTTCTGCAGAATGAGCCTCAATGTTAGCAATAAGCTCAGGGGCAGTTATAGAAATCTGAAAAAGAAGCATTTAAGGACAAAATCACGGTGTAAGTCGCATGACATTTCAGAATGGGCTGAAGTATTCAAACTCTGGACTAACCCGCTTCCCCTTGGACAACATGGATGACCAAGCACCTCAGTAATGCATGTGATGTCTGAAGATAAGATGCTTAGTAGGACCTAAAATCCTTTTATATGTCTTCAAGGAATCAAAGACACTCACTGCAGTCCTGGGTGTGCTGACTTCATTCTGTAACTGCTCCAGCTCCATTTTCAAGATGTCTTTATCTGTCATGTCCCGAGCCATCTTGGCTGAGAAAAGATGCAAATGCAAATTCAATACATGACAAACACCTAAATCAATGCAGATAGTAAATATACATATGTTGTACACAGTACATTTTAGGTGGAGGTTGTCATTATGTGAAGCAGTGTGTTTTAGTTCTAAAAAGGGTCTGCAAGTTGTAGTGAATCTAATTTTTTTTTTTCAAAGAAAAATAAATTTTTGCTGGAGCAGTTATTTCAATGAAAGAAAAACTTCTAAAAGAAGTTTCTCTGTGTGAGCAGTAATTACTTCTATATGTTGAAGGCATCCAAACGTAAACTTGCCAATGTAGAAGCATTACTTTATAAAAGCAATACTTACATAAAGATTGAAAAATATACAGACTTACAGTGAGTCAGTAATGGCAATAAAAACAAAACTACACCTCATACCTCTTCAGTGGAGGGACTTCCAGTCAAATAAATGTTCTGATGTCTCCTATTAGATAATCAGCAGGATGGTTCTTTCTTTGAGCAGACTGAGGTCTCCGTCTTCATTGCTCTCCACCTCATCACACATCTAGGATTTTTGGCTCATCCTCTTGGGAATTGGCTTCTGATGTCACCAATTCCCCTTGATCCCATTAGGCTAATCAGTGGAAGTAGGATGTCTCCAGGGGCAACGTTTAAACCCCACTGGGATGAATAGAAAGGGCTACTTGTGATGACCTGAAGTACTTAAGAAATATAACAATGATTCCCAGAATAGACATCTGATAGTTAATGCACTCTGATGTCCTACAAAAGCAAGTTAAAGACATGCAAAAGATGGGAGAATCCTTCTGAACATTATTTTCTAGATGTCTTTTTCTCAGATCTCACTTTACCACAGCCACAAGAAACATACACTTGCTTTAAGTACTTTTACCCACTGCAGTATATGCTAAGGTACACTGGTACTGGATATTAAATGGATCCTGTAGGACAGTTTATTGGGCTAGAACCCAAATCACTGGTTCGATCCTGGGTTACATCCTGAGTTTGATCCCAGATTTCTTAGTTAGAATAGTTCTAGATTAGTTACAGACCAAGCAGACCTGTTCTATGAATGGATGGACACCACAGCTCAAAAATTGTTAGGAGCACCTAAAGGTCAGGTACACTGTGTAAAAAGATTAATCTTCAAAATCTTTAATTTAGCAAATTTAGCTGATGTTGGAAGCATACTCCACAATGAATTCTACATGTTAAATACCATTGTGATAGCCCATCCTGCAGTGAGTTTACAACAAACAATCAGAAACGCTGACTTGGGTACACCAAATACATTTATCATGTTGAAACCAGGTGGTAGGGGGAAACTATCTGCGTTTATAAATGGCACTGATTACTCATACAAAAAACCTCTAACCCTCAAATAGTGTGGTCTATAATTAACAAAAAAAAGAATAAAACAAAAATAAAAAGAAACATATTTTACACTTTATGTTGCAGATATGTACTGCATCACTGTATTTATGCACTTTTTAATATTTCTGTTCAATATAAAGTTATATTGAATATAACCCCTCTCAATTATTTACCAGTGAGCATGAGCTTGGATACACGAGATAAACCGCGCGCGT
Organism: Brachyhypopomus gauderio; assembly: GCF_052324685.1. Lineage (NCBI taxonomy): Eukaryota > Metazoa > Chordata > Actinopteri > Gymnotiformes > Hypopomidae > Brachyhypopomus > Brachyhypopomus gauderio. The sequence goes on along the minus strand of NC_135213.1, from coordinate 26,396,735 downwards.
GGCCGGTCAGCGAGAGGAGCCTGCTGCTCAGTGTTGGCAGGTTCGCGGTTTTCACGCCAAATTGGGCTTGTTTGAAACTCCTTCCGCGGGGTGCGGTTTTTTGGGCTGCTTTTGAGTTGGGCCACCGCGGGAGTTACAAGTCAACACCAAGAATCGATGGCGATATAACACGTAATTTGTCTCCATTTTAACACTGCTTCCCCGGTCGACAACTTACACTCGCCGCCACCACCCCCCGCTCAACAACTTACACTCGCCGCCACCACCCCCCCGCTCAACAACTTACACTCGCCGTCACCACCCCCCCGCTCAACAACTTACACTCGCCGCCTCCCCCCGCTCAACAATTTACACTCGCCGCCACCCCCCGCTCAACAACTTTGGGCTTTGGGCTAGTTTAGGCTTCTGAGGGGCGGATTTTACACTGACTTTGGGCGGGATATTTTTGTAGGACCTGGCAACATTGCTGCTGCTGCTCACCTCACAAACCAACTCGAACAAGCGTGCTGGCTAATAGTCGCATTTAGCTTAACTGAGCTAATGAAAAGCAGGGCTGAACACCAGAGAGGATTATGGGCCAGCTGTAGGCTTTTCAGCTTGGCGCAATCAGCTAGAAGACTTTCTGTCCTTCCAATGTTTACTGGATTTTCTCATACGGAATATGTCAGTTAAAGTGTTCTTTTAATATTTACAATCGAAATAATTTAAAAGAAATACAAATACATTTTAAAAGTTTAATTTAAATGCGGTTCATTGTTTTAAACCAAGTTCAACATGTTCATAATAGTTAATTATTTCATAGACTAAACAAAGGTTTTTAATCTAAAATTGCATTGCTGGATGTAATTCAGTAGTGACGATATTTGGGGTAATTTATCAAATATAGAACATAAAGGTCTTCCTCACGTTTTGACTAATTTTTAACAGTTTTCGGAATAGCAGTCTCTTCTCTCAGTCTCTTTTAACTTGGATTGTAGTTAGATTGCTGCAATGCGTTTAGCATAATAGCAAATAGACTAGGGATTTCAGAATTTTAAAGACGTGAAACTGATCAGAAAATGCCCTACTTAGCCGATTTCTCGCATGCACGAAGCTTGGATTTCTGAGTGGAGGACCGCGATCTGTAATAAAAACATAGATCAGTGGTGGCAGAAGAGGGTCTCAACGTGCTGTGTGCGTCTATTTTTCTGCCCTTGCTCCTAGAAGAAGACGTAACGTCCGCCCAATGTAATCATGGCTGCTCCTAGCAGAAAGGAGGTGTTGAGAGTGATTATGCAGTTTGGGGCGTTTATACTGACTCGAGTCGGATTCTGGAATTGTTTTAGTATGCTTATGCTGTTCGCAGAAAGGGCAGATGTGAAACGGTAAGCGATATGGTAGAAGAATGTTATGCATATGAGACACAGTGAAGCAAAATTGAATGTTAGCCTATTAGCAATCCAAAAGATATCGTAACATAATTTAGGAGCGTGAAAAGTTGGAAAGGCCTGTTGTATGTGGGAAAGTTTAAGAATGCTGTCAGTTCTCTTATTAAAATATATCATGTTTTCGTCTGGAAGACAAAGAATGACCAGGGTACTTCCTGGATCCTGTAACCTAACTGTACCCAGTTAACTCCCTCTGTTCTGTGGTTCCCTTTGATGCAAAGGCCATCATTTGACGTTTCAAGATCCTTTCATTATTCTTTGAGGTTAAGTCGTTAGAAGAACAGCACAGAGTAACTTGGGACAGCTTGCTTGCTTTAGGTAGACATTTCTTACATTTGGTTTTTTGGTATGCCCACTTAAAAGTTCACTGGGCTTAAATACAGTATATTCTCTCTCTCTCTCTCTCTCTCTCTCTCTCTCTCTTTGCTTTCAGAAAACCAGATATTCAGGTGCCATACTTGTACATTGACATGGGGGCTGCAGTGCTGTGCGCCAGCTTCATGTCGTTTGGGGTGAAGAGGAGATGGTTCGCCCTTTGTGCTGCTGTTCAGCTGGCCTTCAGCAGCTATATATCCTACATTGGTGGACAGGTCTATTATGGAGACTGGTTAAAGGTATGTACAAAGGAAGGTGATGAATAGGACATTTAATGGGATGTGTGTACACAGGGTTTTGGATCTGTGATTTATGCCCCAAATGTTAAGTTTAATAATTCTGCAGAGGACACACATACTTAGTTGTGTAGTATTTCTCACCAAAATATTTTTTGACAAATGGCTGCATATTTGGTGTATGGTTTATGGTGAAAATGTCCTTGCTGTCCAGCCAAAACATCTTTGTTTATTGTTCGCAGTGTCCCATTTTTTGTCACTATAGACTCAGCCACATGAGGGCAGTGTAGAACTCATCATTGGTAATCATATAGAAGGCTTAAGTGCTCAAGTAGTGCTGGCCACTGAAAACAATCTCAAAATAGGATCGTGATAAAATGTATGTTGATATCGATTAAAGGTTTTTGACATTTTCTCTTCAACATCAGTGAGGATCAATAAGGAAAGACGTAGCAACCTATCACAACAGAAATAAACATAACAGCCACTCAGTTTTGGCTTGCGCGTCAAAGGTACCAGTGGTGAAGAAAGCTCTGAAAACTAGAAAACAAATGAACGGAAGCAGCAATTGACAACAAACTTGTCATTATCCAAAGCTGGAGAAATTGTAGCATGTAGCATGATGACTGGTTTACAGTATTGACATTTTGAAACCTTAAAACATTTGAGGTGTAAAACTAAAAATGTATATGTAAATGTGTCATATTTGTAAATTGTGATTTTTCACTGCAATCAAAATTTGTCCCCCCCTTTTTACCCATCTGTGCAGTTAACACACACACACACACACACACACACTAGTGATTACTAGGGGGCTGTAATGCACACGTGCCCAGAGCAGTGGGCAGCCCTAGCCCGGCGCCCGGGGAGAAGTTGTTCTTTAGGCTTTAGTCATTATCAGGATACTTTTCAAACTGGAAGCATTATCAGATTATAATAATATTAAAATTGATCAATATGAGGAAAAAGACCCTACCTGTACTTGAGAGAAATAAACCTCTGAGACCACCGACCATGCTTCCCATCACAGTACTCATCTTGTGAAACTCAGCCCAGTCACACCGGTTCTGTCACATATGTAACTCAGGTCAGAATGTACTCCAGGGCCATGGCTGTCATCGGAGGGTTCCTTGTGCTGGCTAGTGGGGCAGGAGAGGTGTACAGACAGAAACCTCGAACACGCTCACTACAGTCCACTGGGCAGGTCTTCCTGGGAATCTACTTAATATGCTTGGTGAGATCTCTCTTTAAGACTACAGTTTGCCTTCATACTTCTAACTAGTATAGACTGCATCTTAAATATGTTTAGAAGGTTTTTGGAGTATTCTCATCTTGGATGTTTTTGACCTATATTTTGACTTTAGTAATAATATAACATTTAACTGTGAAAAATGAATCTTATGACCTGTTTTAATTTACATGGTATTTTTTTCATGTCATTCTCGTAACCTGCAATTTACTGTAATTTTCCATAAAATTTCAGGCTTATAAAATTTTTTTGTAAAATTGCAATTTTTTGTTAATGTGTATAAAGCAAATCAACACGTAAAAGAAACAAACAGTGCAAGAACATTGCACAGTACCCAACATCATAATGTCAAGACTGCTGAAGTCTGATCTGATGTAATATGGTTTGTCCTCACCAGGTGTACTCTCTTCAGCACAGTCAGGAGGACAGACTGGCCTATCTGGACCACATCCCTGGTGGAGAAGTTACTGTGCAGCTCCTGGTGTTGGTCTTTGGGGTACTGGCACTCTCCTTCCTGTCTGGCTGCTATGTGCGGTTGTCCTCTCAAATTCTGGCCATCCTCCTTCCATTGGTAATACTCTTCATTGACGGTAACTTTGGTTATTGGCACCACAGCAGGCGTGTGGAGTTCTGGAACCAAATGAAACTTATCGGACAAAACGTGGCCATCTTTGGGGCAGTGCTTATCCTAGCCACAGATGGCTAAGGACCCAGGAAGGGGGAAGTCAACTTTGCTGTAATACAGGAAATCCAGTTTTAGATGTACCTCAGGGGTAGACTTTGAATGACAGATAAGTATTTGAATGCAACTGAAGAGCATATAAATTAATACAACATGCCATTTTTCCCTTTTGCGTACAGGGTGTTATGATCGTTATTTTAAAGAAAAGAAAAATCAACAAGTGTCTGTTTACATTTTTTTCCCCTGCTTCTTTATTTAAAACAAAAGATGGAGAAAGTCCAATCTTAAAGCTTAATGATATGTTAGGGCCCATTTTAAAAGGCTTTGTTATACTGTTTTTAATGCTGTGTATTGGGATAAAAAAGGTATTTTTGCCAGTTATCAAGCTTGTACAGTCTTTTGGCATTGGCAGGCAAATCCTTTGTTAGTTGACAACACTACAATCTTTTACATTCCAGACATAAAATGCCATTGTATAATTATCTATTAAACAGTCATGGTTTTCTATTTAAAGGTGTTTTTTATCATCACAGCTTGGCATGTAAAATTATAGTCTACGCTGAACAATTACAATTGTGATATTGTTTCAAAATAGTGTCTCATTTCCTTGTGAAGACAGAAGAATTTGTGGTGGAATGCTGGATTGTTCCCAGATATGCAGTAATCTGTTTAATAATGAAAATAATTTTAACCACCATTGGGATTAAGAAAGACTTTTGGAGTTATGAAATTATCTCTCTTAAATCCTTTGAAATATGACTGCCAACTTGGATGAGCAGTGTGGTCAGGATGATGCAAAATATTGATGGACAGATGGGCAATACAAACATTACTGGAGTGACACTGGATTTTGCAATTGCAGCATGTTTGCTATATATTTAAGTTTACGCCTAACTGAATCTTAGTGTTTTGTGTAAACAATAATTCTCATTAACCATATGCTTATATCTCTTGAGATCGTCCACTCCATGGGACAGCCATGTTTAAGGAACATTGCATATGTAAGACAGCACAATGTTCTGGTTACCGAGGAGTTGCCCGGTATTGAATCGCTTGATCTAAACAAATCTGCATCCATGTTTGTGGTTGTGCTTCCCACTGCTATGCCGCCTGAGACCCATGAACAAAGGTTTCGGTTGTGTTGCCTCAACTGGCCTCTTGTTGCCATTTCTGAGACCAACTGTCTGTCTCACAAAGCACAACTTATTGCTCAACTAGTGCAATTAAGAATGGTTTGATCCAGCCCTTTTTTATGTTCTGTCTCACGACTTTGCATAAAGTTGCTAAAAATAGCATACTTAGTTTTTAATTATCTCCATTATAAATACAGGGTAAATATCTAAATGTCATGAAATATCATTCAGTACACTGTTGTATTTGACAACTTCACTGTTTTTGTGTTGCCTGTATCTTGGTCACACTGCCACAAGTTCCTAGGTTCATCTTTCTCTTCCTACGGTTGTGTTCTGCCATCGCTATAGCAGCTACTACGGTAACCATTACAGTGGCTGTAATGACCAGGACGGTAGCCATCTCCGCCATGCACAGTTGACTGTCCATCAAAGCCAAGGAGGCCCCAGCCAAGAGAGGTGGGGAGTGACATGTGATATTGTAGTAGTCGTCTATGTGCAGGCGCCGAACACGGAGGATTTTTCTGAAAACACGGTGCAGCTCACAGTCACATACCCATGGATTCTCCGACAGGTGCAAGTGTATACTGGGAGTCTGAAGGTTCAGAAACGTCTTGAATTTGAGGCTGCCCAGCTGATTAGCTTCTAAGCCCAGGACACCAATACTGTGTAATGGGGTAAAGGCTTCTGATTCAATGCTGGAAATGTTGTTGTGGCCCAGGAGGAGCACGCCTAGACTGTCCTGCATGGTTAACAGGCCAGCTGGAAGCTGGTGTAGCTGGTTCCAGGCCAGGTTGAGCTGTTTTAGGCGAGTGAGGCTACGGAACACTGTAGAGTGGATGACCTGCAGGCGGTTGTGACTGAGGTCCAGCCTTTCTAGGCTCTCTAGCTGGCCGAGGGAATGGCTCTCGAGGCGTTCCAGAAAATTGTGATCCAGCCGAAGATCCTTGAGCGAGGTCAAACCATGAGAGAAGTCTTGCGCAAGGGAGCGAAGCTCATTGTGACCCAGGTCTAGTTTCTCCAGAAAAGACAATGATGACAAAGCCTGAAACAGTGAGAAATGTTTCATGTAATGGCCAAATATAGTATTCTGACATCCCCTACTTGAAATTTAAATGCTTATTAATACTAATTCCGATTGTACTTGTAACTAGTAGAGATGTACTCCAGAAGGCTACGTTAGCCTGCATACCATTGTTCCTTTCCTGCTTGCTTGTACATAGAATTGTCATTAACCAGTATCTTAGACAAGCATCCACCAGAGATTATCCCTTTCCTTGATATATTTGTAAGCAACATAAAATATAACTCAACATATAGTAAATAAAATCTCTAAAAGTCCTTAGCAGAGTTTGATTAGAAGAAAAGAGAATCTCACCTGGGGCTGTAGCATTTGAATGCTGCTGTTCTGAAGCAAGACAATACGTAAAACCCAAATCCCAGTAAAGGCATTACTCCTCAGCTCAGACAATTCATTTCCACTAAGATCCAGAAGCCAGGTACCACGGGGAATTCCATATGGGATGTGTGTGAGACCACGAGCTTGACAGTCCACAATATCAGAGTCGTAACACAGGCAGTGATGAGGACACACTTTAGAACCCACCACAAGAGACAGGACAAGGGGGAAAAGAGGGGCTAATCTGAACATTTTGACCCCCTGACCAGCTTCAATAAGAGGATGCTTAAGTTACTATTTGCAACATACTTGTCAGTTTTCTCTTTTCAATCACGAGTTTAGGTAAAGCTGGACAGATATCCCACAGCTGAAATGCGACACTCTGAAGAAGAAAGAAAACCATGTGCTCTTGGTGAAGAATTAAAGGACTCAATCCTACTGTTTCCAAAGAGTGTATTGGTCTCTGTTGTATGAAAATAAAAGAAAAATTAGTGTATTCCCCCATACACTGACTTTTGCATAAAACTGTATAAATGATCATGTGGAACAGCATTTCTGAACAGATTTGCCAACAGATGGGTTTGATGGTTTTTAACCATTCATAGCAAGATATTTAATCATGCTCCAGTCACAAAGGGAAAGCAGTAAAATGAGTCAAATTAGACTTACCACAGCACCGTTAGTCAGACCACTCTTCTTTACTGTACACCTAAATGAACGTAATCTTAAGTCTTCACCAATGCAAGAAAATACAGAAATAGCACAAGTATATTGCCAAGTTGATGGTTCTGAGTGCAAAACTGAAGTCCACTGCACACTCAGGTTCTTTTTCCCCCCAGGCACAAGGTGTTTCAATTACACATAAAGGCATAGACACTGTTTAATTAATGGTACACAAACGGAAAGGTTGTGTTTCTTAATACGCACACAAAGTCGTAAAGCCTTCATTGAAATAGGACCATGTAGAGCCCAGATGCTGATTTCAGAATCACAGAGCTGAGCTCTTTAAGGCGTCGCATTGCTACAGAAACAAAGGGCTCTTGGTACACAGATAATAGGACACGGATGGATTAAATTACCTGTAAATAAACTCCTTACAATGGAAAAGTCATGACCTGACCACCTTTAGTGTCTTTAAGCCATGGAAACATCAAAGACACCAATGATGCAATCAGCCATATCAATTTCGGTAATAATCCAACCAGCCTTATAACTTATTTAAAAAAACATTAAAACATTAATGGGCAAGTCAACAACGGTTTTATCTCCTAGAGTATGTTATAAATATTTAGGCTAGATTAATTAAGGCTTATGTTAAGACCCTACCGCAATACTTTAGAAACATGTATAAAATATTTATTACCATTGTCTAACTTATTAACTCTTATCCTGTCATGTATTTACAATACTAATGCAACATGGCCAATAAATCCATCCTTCATCAAGCTCTGAATTTTTCATGTGTCTCAGTACTTGAGTATCACTCAAATCTGTTTTCAGTCCTTGGGGAAAAGTAACCCATGTCCTCCTTCCCGTTAAGCGTCAGCCCTTTTAAGACACTGCTCCTCTCAAGGATTTTTTCAATGTCATCTGAGGGAGTTTTTTTTCCCTCAGTGCCATTACCATTAACCCACTCATCACTGTTCTGGATCTGTAGGATTTCCTGTTACAAATGCTAAAATATGAGGTATTCAGCTGACCTGACACAATTTTGTGTTCTTAACAGCTGTTAATGAATGTAGCCCCTCTAGTGTACAATCTCTGCATTATTGACGGTCCCAAATTACCCAGAGGCATGCCCCAAATTTCTTCAACAAGGCTGACCGACCAATAAAAAAAATAATATTTATAACTCGTACAGTATCTTCATTTAAATATCCTCCTGCAACCTGCCCTGATTTCACAATATAGGCTACATAAACAATATCTAGGGATTAATGTAAGATATTGATTATGGAATCAACAAGTTTCAGTGTTGACCCAAATCAACAGTTCAGTAGCATTACTGGTATAAAGCCTGCATGCAACAGCACTCACAGCAGGTGACCAAAGGGCTAAGGTGTCACGTTGGGTAGGCTTCAAGAGATTTAAGACATCACAGTGAAGACGTGTTCCCCAACCATCCTTTTCCAGGCAATGCTTAAATGTTTGTGTGAAGAATGTTTTGGAAGAACTGGTGAAAATTACAGTATTACAGTCAGAATTTTTGTTACTTTTATTTTAGAAAATGTCCTTTTTTAAAGTGTGGCATTTCAAGTCACATTTTTTGTTTAAAATACAGAAAATACAGACAATGTAGAACATGAAGATGGCAAAAAACAAACTGGGGATTAAAAAAAGCACTAACAAGTCTGACTGTTCAGGTTTTCTTTGACAAAATGGAATTGAAGGCGAAGAAGGGAGAAAATGAAAGGAGAGAAGAAAAGAAATGAAGTAAGAAGAGGGCATAGAAGGAAAGAGAGGGTAAGATACTGAAAGTTAGTCAGGGAAACTATGGGTTCCTTAATAGTCGGTATTTTAAATTATCTTTATAAAGTCTAATTTAGAATTAACTCTTTCAAACCTCACTTTTCTGATTTCTGTCTTTTTTTTCATTTTTTAAGTTTTTTCTTTTGTTTTTCATTTGATCTTCCAGACCCCTTGGTGCCCTTGCCCTCTGACTGACATTGAAGGGGGGAGGGGGGAGGTTGTTAGAGGGGAGCGCCATTCTCGCTCAGCTCTTGGGGCCCCAATGCCACCGTGCCCTCTCTGGCTGATCCACGCCCACCTACTCTCCATCTCAGGAGGATAACGACGAGTCCTTCTGTGTTTGCTGTGCTTGTGAACGCTGCATCGTCTTCTGAGTTTCCACATCTCTAAAATGTTTCTCAACCTATAGCAGAGAGAAAAAGGGATACACACAGGCCCGCACACACACCAATAACAGTCAATCAAATATCTTCAATCCCAAAAACATTACAGCACAGGACAAATCAGTAAGATGGTCACAAAAGAATGTCTGTTTAAGCCTCACCAGCTTTTAAATCATTCAATTCTTTAATGTGACCAAGGCCTCAACTACTGGCCCCTGAACAAGAGCATCCATCAAACAGGATCAGAGACACACTCACAATTTTGCGTATATGACTTAAAGCGCTTCCCTCTTTCCCTTTGCAGTTCTCCACCTGATACGGTGGTGAGATTACAACGTCATCCATCACAATAATGTTCTTCTCCTGCCATTTGCAGTCTTTGATGCTGGAAGAGGGGAAAGGGGGTCGTCAAAAATAACACCAAAATACTAAAGACGGGTTGCATTCATAAATGCACCTCAACTTCTCTCATTTGGCAACACCAGATTTAAATGCTTCAATGACAGTGATGATCTGAACATACAAACATGGTGCAGCTCAGTTATAGTCCACACCTCTGTTTTGAAATGAGATACACACTTTGACCCAGACGTGTGTAAGCAGTAGTGTCAGAGCTGTACTATCTACACCAGTTTTCCCTTATGCAGTGCTTTCAGTGATACCTGAACCCACAACTGGCCACCGTGTACTCATCAGTCATGCTAAAAACTGTTTTGCTGAGTAGAAGCTTCAGAGTTTAAGAGTGACCTGCTGACTGAGAATGATCATACTGTCCGTTAACCAAGGGCACAGACACACAGAAGGAAAGTACCACTGTGCACATCTGCTGTCCCCCAGACAGCATCTCCACATCTTGCTTAAGGACCTACATTTCGGTTGAGTGTGTGTGTGTCTGTGTTCCTAACTTGAATGAAACTACTGTACATGGGCAGTGTAAAATAATATAAAAATGTTAATATAATAAGGGGGAAAACAAGAGTGAACAATGGGACAAGAGTGCAGAATTACCTTAAATTAAAATGAACAAAAACAGAAAAAACTAACATTTATTATTTCTATGAACACATTTACAGGAGTTGTTTTGCATGCAAGTCTCCTTGGAGACGCGCCAGGATTCATCACCCTTGACGACGTGATGACCTTGCCCTAGACCAACACATCTATTCATGGATATTGGGTAAAGATGGAGAGAGACAACTTTCCATCTTTACTCCTGTAACCAAACTTTATGAAGTCATCATGCCATTTCGAATGAAACTGAAGGCATCTTCGTTTCTTTTCTACTTTGCTCTTATTTCTGCTGGTATTTATGTTGGTTTGGTTGTAGATATATTAAAGAATCAAATAATATATGTCAGCTATTGAAACATTACAACAATGGGATGGAATAACCATAATTTGATGTACAGTATCTCAGAAAAGTGATTACACCCCTCACATTTCTATAAATATTTTATTATATCTTTTCATGGGACAAAACTATTGAAATGAAACTTGGAAACAATGAGTGCACAGCCTGTATAGTGTTAGGAAATAATTCAACACAGCCATTAATGTCCTTATAATTGGTAACAAAAGTGACTATAGCTCACAGTGAAGATGTCCAAATTTTACTCAGTGCCAATATTGTGTGACCACCATTATTATCTAGCACTGCCTTAACCCTAGGACATGGAATTCACCAGAGCTGCACCTGTTGCTACATCCTCCATGATGACATCACAGAGCTGATGGATGTTGACACCTTGCACTTCCCATGAATTCATGTTTCCCTCAATGAACCACAGCTCCTCAGTGTCAGCAGCACTCATACAGCCCCAGACCATGATGCTACCATCACCATGCTGTAGTCTACACACGGTCATCTTGACTGAAGGCTAGACAGTTATTTTGGTCCTCCTCACCAGGGTACCGCCACACATGTGACACAATCTGAGCCGAACATGTTTGGTGTTGGTCTCGTCAGACCACAGGACATGGTTCCAGGAATCCGTGAATCCGTGACCTGCTTAACTTGTTTGTGGTCTTTCTTGTGCACCAGGTTCAGAAGAGGCTTCCTTCTGGTGTGACGGCCTTGCAGACTGTGTTGATGCAGTGTGTGGTGTGTAGTCTGAGCACCAATGGGCTGACCTCCCACTTCTTCAGCCTCTGCAGCAATGCTGGCATCACTCATGTGTCTCATTTTTTAATCCAACCTGTGGATATGATGCTGAAAGCGTGGACTCAACCTCTTTGGTCGCCCCTGGCGATGCCAGCACCTTGTGTAAGAAGTCCTGGAAAACCGCTGTATGACCATGGCCACCACGCTATAGCTCAGATTCAGGGTGTTAGCAATGTTCTTATAACCTAAGCTATCTTTGTGGAGAGCAACAGTTCTATTTTTCATATCCCCAGAGAGTTATCTGTCATGAGGTGCCATGTTGAATATACAGTAGCCAGTATGAGAGAATTGTACTCAAAGCACCAAATTTAACAGCCCTGTTCCCCATTCACACCTAGAACCTTGTAACCAACAAGCCGTATGACACCAGGGGGGACAACGACACAGTTGGGTACACTGTGAGGTGTACTCACTTTTATTGACAGCTATTTGGACATTAATGGCTGTGTGTCTATTTTCTGCACAGTAAATCTATACCACTGCACAAGCTAGGCACTCACTCGGTTATATAGTGTTGACCCATAAAAAGATATAAAATATTTGCAGAAATGGTACTCATTTTTGTGAGATAATGTATGTAAAAATATATATAACTAAACAGCACAAACTATTTTGTTCAGCAAAGGGCACTAATTCGGTTACACTGTTGGGACTGTTGAAGCTGAATGGGTTGAATACACTGTTGATGAAGTAGAAATGTAAGATTTCACCTTCTCATCCACAGAAATGTGCAATTTCACCATCTTATCCAGCACAATCAATTAGAGGCAAAAAAGTTGCTTCAATTATATATAATATTTGATCATTTTCCTCAATAAATTACTGACAGTCCAATATCCAAATTCACTTGTTTTAATTGATTCCCTTTATCTACTTGGGTGACAATCTGATGAAGTTTAAGGTCAAATGTATGCAGAAACATAGAAACTTCTAAAGGGTCCACTGTCAAAAGGCTACCAACATCAAGAGAATTTTTAATTAACATACATTTTCTGCTTTCATACTTAACATGGCATGTAACTGCATAGAAATATAATTTTTTGGTGGACAATATTTGTACTTAGACCATTTACTATTATAAAATCTGCACCAAGTCATTGTTCAATGGTCGATTTAGCAAACTTTCTGAAAACTGAGAATTTGTTCAGTGGAGCGCTGAGAAAAGGAATAACCATTGGACAGAGGGAACCAACGGGAGCTGCACTCATTACTGACTGGTAGGCAAAGGCCACAATGTTTACACACGTCTACAAAAGACACTAGGGTAATATGGCTAACATCACAGCTTACCAGCGAGAACATAACTTGGTAATCATTTCTGTTCATTAATTCTTAAATATTTTGTCAAAATAATGCAGGTCAGTTTTTTATTACATCACATAGTAGTCTGAGCCTATAAAGCATAATCTAATGCAATTGTGAAATGTTGGTATACTGTCACAGTATATTAGCGCTGTTCATATTGTACTCCATACACACCTTTTCCATTGCCAGTGGGACAGTTCACCAAATAAGCATCTGACCTTTTCACTTTTCATTAATTAATGAATATTAATTTAAGAAAAAGAAAATGAATTGGGACATTTGCCATATTGTTCAGCCCCATCATTGGCTTATTACAGCCTTATAACATCTTTATCATGTATTATAGGTTTCAAACTGAGTGCCGACAAGACTTACTGGAGAATCTGTCTATAAGTTTCTGATTGAACACAGTGGCCTATAAGTGTGAAGAAACAGCAGGCTAACCCCCATGACTCTGGAGATGAGACACAGCTGGGTAGTTTAGCACAGGAGTGGCTCATGTGTGCATACCGTGTGCCAACTTACGTTTTATGTATAGTCTGGAATAGCTGCTGGCCCTCAACTGAAACCCCAGCGCTGATTGCATAGGCTTGGGACAACTTATCTTCCTTTTCCGTCCTTGCCCGACTGGCAAGCTGAGGAGAGGGCAAAACATTCAAATGTTCAAACACAGGCGGCATGGCGGAAGACAGCAGTATAGCAGCCATATGATTCATGGAAAGTCCCTTTATGTTGTCGAGTCTTACTACAGAAAAACCTAGTAACGACAACACAGCTTGTAGCTCAAAAACAAAGCTCAAGGTCTACCTCTCTCGTCCAGTTGATAACTTTCACAACACCATCCTCGCGCACGTCTCATTTCTGCATCATTTTTATGGTACCAACAACTGGCCCGTTTGCAGCTGCAACCTTTTATAAGGCTTGTAAAAAAGTTTCTTTTGTTTTACTAATTTTTCATTTTTTGTGCACATATTTTCCTGTAGCAATAGTAAATGCCCAGTTCTTCAATTGACGGCAGGCTACACTTTTAAAAATTATTAACTGAACGAGAGACCTGGCCCTATGATTGCATTCTGGCTTTATCGCTTGTAAGCATGTTGTTCTGACAACATCAAACTGCTGTGAACCTGCAGCATCATCATGAGGCAGTCATGATTACCCCACAATCTCCTGATCGTGCATTTCACTATTATTTTCTTTGACTGCTATCATTTTCCATAGTAGTTTGAATTCCAAACCCATTGATCAATATGACTCAGAGTAAGGATAAAGGAATACAATTGAATGCATTTTGCCCTTGTTTGAAGTCTAGTTTGCTTCATGCAAGGGAAATGAAAATAAGTGATGAGTCTATTTAAAACTGCTTGGGCAGAATTTATCTTATTGTCTGACACCGTGATAACCCTTGCCAAGTTAAGTAATCTCGCTTATGTGGTTTCTGACCCTGAATATGTGTAAAGGAGCTGACAACTCAATATTCTAATAACTCTTTATATGGAGGCTTTTCTCGAAAATAAATTTGAGTATTCCACAAAGTTACTTGTGTTACATGAGGTAATTCTACACATTAATTTATAAATTTGCAGCAGAAGTTGAGTCTTGCTGCAAACTTTACCATGAAAAAGTTTCATGGTTGCTTCTCAACGCATGCACCAAAATTGACACACTTTGCCAATGACCCCATCATTTAATGAGTTTATGTTTGGGCCATAGTATTTTTCATTTATTTTATTTTGAGAATGGAATTTATTTTGCTATTACTATGTACACAATTTTTTTTTTATATTTTCTCAAGTTCACTGTTCAATAAATAATCATTAAGTGTTGTGTGTGAACTATTAAATTGTTTATAAGGCATACTATAATAGTGCATACTATAACTGTGGAATAAAAAATTATATCATTAGTCACCATTGTTTACAAGACAATTAATCAACTAAAATTTCAAAATTGTGACAGGTCTACATTTAGCAAATCATATACAAGTTTTCCCAAATTTTGCTTTGGATTAAAGGTCACAGTGAGTTGAAGTTGACCTTACCTTGCTAACATTCAAAGATGATAGAGGTGGTGGAGTCTCAGAGCGGTCGTTAATAATATCCACCTCTGAAACGTAGGCTAAGTTAATCAGGACAACATCGTTGAGGTTGGGCTTACCACTTGAGGAAGCACATTCTGAGTGAAAAGCTAAGGAAAACAGATGTGATGGCCTAGGACAATACACACAGTCACTACATTTAAAATGCCAGTTTTCAGCTGTTTCTAGTATTTGCTAAGCTTCTTTAGAGTATGAACTCTACATCGATGAGATGGAAGAACAGTGTAATTATAAAGAATCAGAAATATATTCCACATATCAAATAAGAAAACTGAACACAGCCAAATAAATGAATAAATTTTAAAATGTGCGGTTTCAAATAGAGTGTGTGGACATGCACAAAGATAACTTTGATAAAAGACAATCCTTGATGAAAAATTTCAGCCTATTTTTTCTGAAAATAATTTTTCCCTGAGATTTGTCCGATGATCAAAGATATTGAAAATAACATTGCACTACTCAGCCTTAATAAAAAAAACGAAGCTTGACTCCACAAGTTAAACATACAAAGCAAAAAAAAAAAACCTAAGTATTAACATAATTTTTGAATTAACATAATTCATATCAAATGGTCTGACTGACTTGCACAACTTCATACAGTACAGACATTTAATTGTCTGTACAAAAAGAAAAACGAGTTTGCATTTGAGCTTGAGTAAAGCAGCTATGTTCAAGACTCCGTTGGCATCAGTACAGTGTCTAGTACTCAGAACAGTACAGAATCTGGGGGGTTCTGTCCATGCAGCCCATCACAGTAGGTTACATTCAAGTGGCATACAATATAAGATTATTCTCCATTTCTATTATATTTTCTACAAAGAGTATTTTTACAGACTTTCTGTGAATGTTCAATCTAAACAGAATAAAAAATGAAGACAATCTTCACTTTTGGTTAAATTAATCAAACGTCGTCAATAGACTTTACACGACATCTTAACATTATAGCTACATCAAATCAAATAAATCCATTGAACGACAAGGCCACCACGCTTAACCTCCATCCAACACACAACCTCGTATGTCAAGACCCGTCGGTCCTACATGCGATAGCTAGCCAGCGACCTAAAGACTTTCACAAGTTAAACTGGCTGGCTAGCTAGCTGACTTAGATGCATAAATCACCCAAAGCTAGCTCCTTAGACCGATTATTTTAACACAACTCAGTAAAATGTGTTGTTGCGGGGTAAAGTCGATGGTATGATAAACATTGGAGATATTAGCTAGCTAAGCGATCTAAATAGCTAGCCACAGCTAATCGATACAGACAATGATGCTATGTGAGCCAGCGGACGTAGTACTGCTACGCCTCGACCACATCTGACTGCTAGCCAGGAGCCTTATAGCCACCGATCAAGAGCCTGCTGAAAGCCAGCGTAACTAATTCAATCTGGAAACAAAACCTGCGCAGATTTACAGTCTTTCGAAAACGGGCAGCAAGGCGTGAAATCGAGACGCCACGACGCGTGTGGACGCGCTAAAGTAGCCGCCAAGGCTAACGCGCTCCCCGGTTGAGTACGAGCCGACTAGCTGTGCCTCTCCGTGACTAAACATGTCAAAACACAAGCGATCCGCCCGGAGCTGCGCCGACACCTGATCCGATCACCCACGCCCGGAGACTACCGCACAAACCCGTTAACAAAAAAATAATAATGCGGACCGTGGTGAAGGGGAGCGCGGCGATCACACTTTGAATGAGGACAAGACGCCGTTAGCATCGCGGCTAAACCACTTAGCTTCCCGCTAGCTAGCAACGCACGTAAACACGCTCGCGCGGCTCCGTTTGACACATTTCGGTTACCCTACAGAGGCCCCAAACAGCCAGGGAGAACGTCCACTTATTTGCCATGTCGAGCGGAGAAAGGATACTCAGAGTTAACATCTTGGTCTGGTAATCAAACGCCACGACCTCTCCTTGCAAACGTTGGCCCAAACAGGTGAGGCAAGAGACATGGCTCCCAACACTAAAATACTCCCCCGGTCCAGGAGCCGCCATCTTCTCCGCCAGGGAAACCGGAGCGCCAGCTTTACGTAAACGTATGCGACGGAGAACTGGGCGTGCCAGATGACGGACAGTACAAAGACATTCTCGCCGTTCATCTAACTCTTGGTTTAAAAGTGTGAAAATATTAACAAATATTTATGTGATGTGATTTTTAATTGGCTTTTAGTGATAGGAAAGCTAATAATCAAACTGACACTCATCCCTGAAGCAGATAATTGCTATGAAGTAGCTATAATTGTAGGAAAAGGTTCAAACCCTTTTCAAAAAGTACAATATTTCTGCATGACCAGCTCCTGAAATGTAAATTGTTCTAATTCATAATTTTCTTCAATAAGTTTCTTAATTTTGTTATAATGTGCAGAATGTCGTGCTGACCATGTTGTAAGAGTACATGTTTAGAATCCTCCCCAAAAGTCCACAGGGCTTGCTGGCATCCCTCGCAATGGGAAATTATGGGTCAAGCATCAGAAAAATATTGAACAAGAATGATGTGTTGTGGCAACTTAACACAGAGGAAACCACTGTTATCAAATAAATAAATGCTGCCTCCTTAAGTTTGGACAAATGGGATAATATAGTAGTATACAGGTACAATATATCTCTATACAAATATAGTAAACAAATTATACAGGTGTCACCTCATTGTGCAAAGGGCAATAATTATTTTTTGCCATTCTGTTTCATTGTCTAAGGGGAAGCAAAGAGATCAATAGAACAATTTTGGTCCTTCATACACAAATAACTTTCAGTATATTCACACAAACTATATAATAAATAATTATAATACATGAGATTTTATAATGATTTTCAGGAATGCAAATGTGGTTACAATTACAGATATACAATACAAGACACCAGAAAACAGGAACAACATAATAATACCAAGATAACAACATGGAAGACATGGAAAAAGCATATGTCAAATCTGAAAAACAAACTTGATATGTTTATTTAAATATGTGAAGGACCCCATTAAATCCTTACGGATTAAGGAAATTCTGGAAGAGTATTATAAGTCACAACAACACAGGTAAAAGGTATGAATAATCTATAAACTAAATAAAAATACTACTCATGCTCTATTTTTCTTTAATGTTTATTTACATGTGTTAGAAGAAAGCCATGTTGAATTTTTACCTCGTTTTCCGCCATTGCTTCCATCTGGTCTTCTTTCCCATATGAAACTTGATTCATGGCATTTTTGTGGGTATTTATAGTGAAGCTATAGTGTTTATATAAATATAATGGTTGTAGTTTCGCAGAGGTAGTTCTACATTGGTTATAGACTTTTAGTGAACCAATATTTAGATTTCATATGTATTCTTATTTAATGCTGCTTTAATCCATGAGTGATGTTTGTTCAGCATAATGTGCTTCAGTGTTTCACCTACGTAGGGTTCTGGTTTATCTTCATAAGTTTAGCCTAGCAAACACAGTTCCTGTAAGCTTTAAGTCTCACCTTTGCAGACCATAGCTCACTTTTGCACACCATAACAGTTAAACTGAATAGCAGTGCATATTTTGATCCAGTGTATGTATGTAATGTCAAAATGTAAGTTATTCAATACAGTTCTTGTCCATTCACATTTGTGAGGAAAATAACCCACAAAATAGCATTTAACGTGTCCCATTATTACTTAATTCAACCGAGTGTAAATTGATGTAGATCTTATCTAGTCATGTAATGCAGCCTGATTTTCATTTCAAGTCATTGTTATTTTCGCACCGCGTTTGTTCGACCGATTCATTCAGCGATTCACTCGACTCAGTTGTACAGTGACGCGAATGGTCGAGTCCTGCCGTCACAGTCGCGTCCGTACTCCGAGTTCTCGCGGTGTTTGGCCCTCGGAGACACTGAGAGGTCTGTGAAGACAGCTGGTTACAGTTAGTTATATACTTGTGGCAAATAGCTAGTTTCGGAAGAGCATGCTTGGCAGACCTCCAGAGGGTGAGGGTAGAGCACAGTTTGCTTAGGTTAGCCACTAATTCTAAACTTCCCTTGACATATAATGTTATTTAGCTAACCTAGCTATATGCTGTTTTGTTGCCAGCCAAGATAACGTAGCTACATTTACCAGCTGACTAATCAGCTAACACTTAAATGGAGACTTTGTACATTAACGGTATTTGGATGGCGGAGGTTCTTCAGTTGAAAATGAGAAATAATGAGGATTTTTGGCTGACTGCTACTCATGTCGGAGACCCCAAAGCAGCGTTCCTGCTCTTATTCCCACCCGCTTTCTACCTGCACCGGCGAACTGGCATCGCAGTTATTTGGGTAGCCGCAGTGTCGGAGTGGCTCAATTTGGTGTTTAAATGGTAAGGGTTGTGTTGGTACAGTCATGGACGTAATTTTGATTTCAAAAGTGGGAGGGACATGGATTCGTCGCTATTTAAATATTTGGTTTTAACTAAAAAGTCCATGGGTACAGTGGTTTTGCAGTCAGTGTCACAAACGTGGTACACTCACACCTTCACTAAATGTAGTTTTGTTTCACACTATTATATTTTTCTCAATTCAGAACCTGCAACAAAATACAAAGCGTTACGATCAAAAGTGAATAGGAAGACGATATGTAGGTTAGCTAGACGTTAGTTTTGTCCTGAACTTTAACAGCATTAAGAGTAATATAATATTCTGCATTTGAGCATACAGCGGAGTCACGTTATGTTGTACTTGATTTACAGTCTGTGGCGTGAACCTTGGAAAAGTAAGTGTTTTCCATGATGGCCAACTGAAAACATACTCGTGTCTCTTCTGTAGGATCCTGTTTGGGGAGAGGCCGTACTGGTGGATAGGAGAATCACGTTTATTTGAGAAAAACAGACCTCAAGTCCAACAGTTCCAGTCGACTTGTGAGACAGGACCAGGTAAGGAATAAAACAACACCTTATAATTCGCTAAATAGTGAATCTGTTTAGACATCAGATTGTGTACAGACTACACAGGTAAACCAGTCTATACAGATTATTTAGGGTGACCAAACGTCCGTATTTCCTGGAACATACGTCCTGGTCCGTATTTCACATCCTGTGCCTGGCGTCCCGGGTTTTTTTTTAAGTGAGGAAATGTCCTGGTTTTTATAAATTACTTTCATTGGACTATCATTTGTTATTGGAGTTTTAGTTATTGACTTTTACTGAAAAGGATTTTTATAAACCAACTGTAAATATCATGTTATTGCAGGATTACATGCTATGTTAAGTGAGTGCATGCCACAGTACATGTGTCGCTCCAAGGTGTCCTGGTTTTCCCAAATAAAAATATGGTCACCCTAGACTAGATTGTTACAGTTCCATACACTGATTTTTTAATTTTTTTAATTTGACACCAGTAATATTAAAGATTTGTATGCACTTTATGCAGTTACCATGGTCCCTTTTAAGTCATGAAATGGCAATCTCAGTCAGTCTCTCTGCACTATTGCCACTGTAGTCTAGGAAGTAGCATACACAGCAACATGTAACTGCTTACTGCACATTGCTGAAACACACCACTCATCTCTACCCAGGGCCTTTTTGTATTTGCTGTACAATATGGCCCAAAGTATGTGGACACTCCTCCAAATTGACTTTAGGTATTTCATCCACACCCATTGATAATATATATAAAATCAAGCACATAGCTGTTCAATCTGTGAGTGCTGCACCATGGATCATCGTTGTTTGGGAGAACATGTGCTGCGGTAGTAAAGAGCATCTCTGCTGGACTCTGGTGTGTAGAGGAGACATGCTCACTATATGGCATTTAGATGCTCCGATTTGGGTTCGGTAGATACCAGGAGAACGCTACCGGAATGCACAGTACCAACAGGACATTTTGGTGGAGGAGGCATAGTTTTTGGTTAGGCCCCTTAATGTCAGTGAAGGGCAAGAGTAATGCTACAGTATACATAGATATTTTAGACAATTATATGCTTACAACTTTGTGCCAACAACTTCTGTATCTTAAATCAGGATTACTGACATCACCATATATTTACCATGCCAGGCCTACAAGTTCATGCATTTCACCTGTTTCCTACATCTGCATCTTGTAAAATCGGTTTGACAAGTAGCGCCATCATCCATCCACCTGTTAGTTAAAGCGTGAGTGCATGCTTTCCTTGGCTTGCATGCTGTTGCGCATAAATCTGGCCTGTGCTCTGCAGGCAGCCCCTCAGGTCACGCCATGGTTACTGCTGCCGTGTGGTGGGTGGTGGCGTCCTCCCTGACCTCTTTTCTGCACTCCCGCTCTGGCAGGTTAGTCACAAAGGATTGTGGGTCAGATTTTTTACAATTATCCTAAATTGCAGTGCAACACTATAATACTAATACAGAATGTAACACAATTTTCTCGCACACATGTGTACATAAAATCAGTAAGGTGCTGGCTACACTGCCTTACCTACTCTACACTGTGCTGTTGGGGGTAGTTGGCTTGTCCCGGATTTTCATCTTGGCTCACTTTCCCCATCAGGTCATTGCTGGCCTTCTGGCAGGTCAGTGCTCCTACTAACACATTTCATTCGCCCTGAATACACATTTAGAATCTGCTTCACCTTTACACCAGCTTCTTAATGTTAAATGAAACTTTATACAGCCAAACATCACTATAGCATGTTACACTTACAATGAGACCATGCAACATATTCTTTCTTTCTATCTGTAACTGTTAATAATTTACAATTTTGATAAACAGAGTAAGACTATCTGAGATGTTTGAATTTTATCATGGAATTTATCACTATTTTCACAGGGCTGATTCTGGGAGTGTTTTTAAACCGTACTGTGCCTGAACGTCGCCCCCTGCTGTTTTACTTATGCACAAGCATGAGTGTGCTGTTAGGATCATTAATGATACATGCTTGGCTGGAGAAGGCTGGCATGAACCTTTCCTGGTATGTGAGCTGGCTACTGAATAACACCTTTACTGTACATCAGCAGACGGTAACAGGTTAGATAAAACAAACCTGTGAATTAAAGACATACAAGGTTAGACTCAGGAAGTTGACTTTTAGGTTAGTCACGCAGAATGGTATTGGTTCTTAATTAGTGACCTAACCTTTTCCTAATTAACTCTAGGTCTATTTCATTGGCCAAGAGATGGTGTTCCAAGCAAGAATGGGTTCGTATGGATACGACTCCTTTCTCTTCTCTGACCCGAGATACCGGGGCCCTTCTCGGCCTGGGGCTTGCCCTGTTTTGGAAGCCCGGTGGCTGGGCCCTTCCCTGGGTGCCAAAGACACTCTGCTTGGCTCTCTCCTCCATGGCCCTCTACCACATCAGCAGATTCCGTCTGCCCACTGTTCCTCCTGTGCTCTTTTACACCCTCTTCTTCCTCAAATATGTCATTGTGCCGCAGGTGGTGATGGTCATGGTGCCAGGCTTTGTGCACCTAATCACAGCCAAACCCAAGCAGGACTAAGGGTCAGATGTCACAGCTTTCAGCCTCTGCATAGATAGCTAAAGTATTTTTATTCATTTTTCTTAAGGCTCCATCAGAACCATCACATGTGTATACCATAGTCATACATAAAAGTGACCCTGTAGAGTTTAATGGCAATGTATACTGGGAAAGTCGGAACATTTTAACAGATTAATAAAGGGTCCCATTATGACTAAGAGAAGTCCAGAGTCTTTACATACTTGTAAAAGATGACACTCCTCGGGTGGTGGGATTGATCTAAATATGACAGCTTGCCAGCTTGCTAACCAGTTATAAACGAAACTCAGAGGAGAACTTCAGAAATCTTACATTGTTCTTTACTTGGTTCTAGAATTCTGGAGTTCCATTTGCAAAAAACAAATTGGCATTTTTTCTTAGGAAAGCCTTTTGATTTAATAATTTGACTTTTTAAAGTAAGACATATAGACTAGAGGACACATAAGAACAATATGTCGTGTCACAAATTGATAATTAATCAAGGAATACTGAAGTCTAATATCATCTAAATGTGGCACAGCACAGGGTAGGTTCTCTGCTGTATCTTCCTCCAGAATCCAGGCTCTGAAAATTCAGGCATTGTCGTCACTGCATCTCACAGAGTCATACTAACATTGAAGACTTTTAGCAGTTCAGGGAGCACCTACGTTTTTAAGCTGGTACCTGATAAACAAATTATTGCTTATCCACCATATTTCTTTCCAGAGTTGGTATGACTGCATCGGTTTGCACAAGATTCACAAGCCTCAGATAGATCTCATCTCCCTGCTATAACTTTATTAGACATGCTTGCATCAGTGTTTACACTGCATGAGCAATGCAAAACAAGAGCTGCCACGATCATTTGTATTCAGGTCTGTTTTTGTGACTCAGTCCCCTCATCTATAGATGTAGAATGTGAACTGGTAGACTACCCTGAGTGATGCGGTCAAGTTCAAGTTTATTTCTACAGTGCTTTTTACAACATTGTCATGAAGCAGCTTTACAAAAGCATGTGTCTACATCCCTAATGAGCAAGCTTGGGGTGACAGTGGCTAGGCAAAACTCCCAGGGTGGGGTTAAGGAAGAAACTTTGGATAGACCAAGGAATGAGGACTCGATAAGAAACCCTTCCTCCATTGGGCAGGCCAATTAGTACATGTTCATGTTTGGTGTTTCTCGTCCAATTGGCCATTTCAGCGTAGTCTAGGATGGGTGGGCAGTTTCTGAGATGGTGGCATCAGTGTATCAGCTGGCAGGGCAGTGAAAATTCCGGTGAATCATTTTAAGTTCCCTCCCTCCCTACCTGTTTGTAGTGAAGATGACAGGGCGATTTAGATGTGTGCTATGGAAGCACACATCTAAATCAGTGATTTGCTCAGCATTGAGATCTAGTGAGACTCAAGAAGAATTAGAATGAAAGTTCTCTTGAGTAGCTAATAATTTTTGGCTCATCATATGAGAATTCGTAAGAGTGTGCTGTCAATGACATTTTACATCTCATGTTTCAAAATTAGAGACAATAGCCATCTGTTTTCATGTTGGCTATGAACTGTGTTTGTCTTTGACTCTTCCTCAATGATCACACGGGTGGAGGGGATTTACATCAGTGTGTGTCCATGTATACATGAACACATACACCCCTCCAGTAGGTGGTAATTTCTTTGTCCTCACACTCAGGCCTTCTGCCAGTGGCCTGGGTGTTTCAGAATGTGGATCAGTATGTTCCTAGCATTGCACTCTTCTGGAAAGAGGCCTGGGGTTTGTTGGAACCACTCTTCCAAATGCCCCATCATCTCTAGGATGCACTTAAATATAATGATCAGCCAGTATATTAAAACCAATGTGAAATGTATAAGATTAGTTGTCGCAAGATTTCTTGAGAAACCTGGGCAAGCAAGTGTTTCTCTGGAAATCTTGTGTACTTCACCACAATTTTGACAACCTGTACATCTTTTACAGAGAACATACTGGATATTTATGAGTCAGGGATCTGTTATACCAGACAGGACCCCAGGACTATGAGCCACAAACTAGGAGAATGGCTCCCAGGAACAGTTATCTCCATCCAGAGAAGTGCAGTCCTAAGAACAGCTTAGATACTGCATAGAACCCTGAAGCTCACACATATCTTGTGAGATCTATTCAAGATGATACAATTACAATTGTCTTTAAGATTTATATTCTTATATCAATACTGTGTCTCCCAAGTCTGATTTGCTCTTTTCTGAGCATTCTGAGTTTTTCTAATCATGAATGTTCTGGTAATTCATTGAGCAAATGGAATGAGTATAATTTAGGTCTCTTTCCAGTTTAGAATTAGATATCTAATTTCTCATTCCATTGTTACTGGCATCAGTACAAATGAATGAAAGTGCTGAGTGTCTGAAGAGCAGGCATAATTTAATAGGGACAGAAGAGCTGAGGTTGAGGGTATCAGAGCCCTCTGATTTAAGAGTTTTGAAAAAATAAATGTATTTTTTAAAGTAATTAAGAATATGGTTACTAGAGAACCAAAAGTACATAACATAATGTAACTCGTATTACATTTGTTGTTTTTTTGTGTTTGTATTGTACTTTAGTAACAATGACTACTTTATGATATTTGTTCTGCTCACGTGTATTTGTATTTTTCAACAAAAATCAGGACAACAGAGGTTTATTAAAGTGAAGAAGTGAAAACGGTGACATGAAGACTGTATGCTCAAACCATAAAGAATGAATGTATAAACATTTCTCTTTTCAAGAGAAATAGCTAATGTGAATTAAAAGAGGGGAAATAATCTGGAGGTTGGCAGGCAGGAGTCATGGGGAAAGATTTTTAATTTTTGTATTTTAAGTATTTTCATTTTGTTGCAATTTGTTAATAGAGACAATGGCAATTTATTCCATCATTGGAAAGTCTTTTATTGGTATAAAATTAAGGTTGAAAAGAACATTTAGTGTAGATAGTACATGGACTTCTAGTTGGTTAATGGATGAAGCAGCTTGTTCAAAATATTCTCATCCTCACCATCCTAAGAGAGTTCAGAAAGGAATAGAAGCTTAGATCTGTTTCATCTGACACATAGCAAACTATTACCACATAATGGATAGTTTGTTATAAAACTTAGAAATATATTTTTAAAGCCAAATATTTGGCTGGGGTGCTCATATTAGTATAATCTAGAGTCCAGAAAACTAATCAGAGTACACAGAGTAAATGTAGCAAAGTGGGATTTTGTAGTAAGCCTGTGTAAATTATTTTCCTGCTATTTACCTTGGCCTGTTAAGTCGCTGGATGGTCCCGTTAAGGTAGGGGATGGCTACTTGGGTGTATAGTACAGGAGGACTTCAACCCCTGCTTTCCCCACGTCATTGGTAAATCCGCAGTCCTGTTTCTTCCTGGAGGTCCTTTTTATTATTTAATTATCATGGATCCAGAGAATATGAAAGTCTGTTAATTGCTTTATATTGTCAATAAAAATTGATTGTTGGAACTACATCTCTGGTCAAATTGTGACTGAACCTGGGTGCCTTTTTCTTTATTTCTTTTGTTTTCTGTTTTGGGCCCCTTGGCCAGTCATATTTCCTGGGGGTGAAAATCCCATAGGTGGTGTAGTTGTGCAACCTCCTTTGTTATCACTGTACTGTCTAGAACCCATATCCTCTTTCTTTCCTGTAGGTTTGCACATGCCCTGCCACAAACAACAAAATACAACCTAGCAGGAAAGGTGGTAGCGGTGATGAGCCCTTCAATCAAATCACCATGGCACCCAGGGAATAGTTATCTTCAGGAGAGTAGGTGGAACAAACAAGCCCATCAGGTACAGTTTGAGGGACACATGCAGGAGTTATTGTTGTGTTGAAAATGGTATATCACTAAGATACCTAACCGGCACTGGTCAGAAACTGACAAGTCATAAAAAGGGAAGTGGGTAGATAACAAATTGTTTGTGGCAGCAGTACACCTACAAAATAAGATATGCATACCATATTTGTCAGCCATATACACTATATTGCCAAAAGTATTCACTCACCTTCCTTGACTCACATATGAGCTTAAGTCCCATTCTCATCCCATTCCTAATCCATAGGATTCAATATCCATAGGGTTCATTATCCTTGTTCCAGTTTTTTTTTTCTTTTTCCAGATGAACTGTTTGTACTGAAGTGAAGATACAACTCAACCCACATCCTTCTCTTGCAGTCTTGGCTTAGGGTGGACATCCAAAACAGATTAATAATGGTGTTAACACAATGTTTCAGAGCTGCACTGATATAACACAGCACGTATGGTTTTGATTTATTTTTACATTCATTTTTATTATTTTTTTACCTTCATGCGCTGAATCTGACTCATCAGTCTGACGTCCGTATGACTGATCTTCACCCTCATCCTTCAGCTCTGTTCTCCCCATCTATTTGGTCTTCTCTTCCCTGTTGTGTGGTCTGCCTTGCAGGGCTGAGGATGATGATATGGCTCTCTGAGCGATATGGCCCAACATATCGCATCTACAGATCTACACTATTTAAGACAGTCATGGCCTGGTGGTAGGGAGCTTTGTCTTGTGACCGGAGGGTCGTGGGTTTGATTCCCAGTCCTGAGGCCATGACTGAGGTGTCCTTGAACAAGGCACCTAACCCCAACTGCTCCCCGGGCACTGGGCTAGGGCTGCCCACCGCTCTGGGCACGTGTGCTCCACAGCCTCCTAGTAACCACTAGTGTGTGTGTTAACTGCACAGATGGGTAAAAAGCGGAGGACAAATTTCGATTGCGGTGTAAAAAATAACAATCAGGCCTTGGTATCACTGGCAATGCATGGACGTGGTTTGCATCCTACCTGGAGGGTCGTTCCTACCAAGTAACATGGGGAGGATCAACATCCACGCCATGCAAACTCTCCACCAGTGTTCCACAAGGCTCAGTGCTGGGTCCACTTCTTTTTTCCCTTTATACCCGCTCTCTGGGTGAGTCAATCTCTGCACATGGCTTCTCTTATCACTGTTATGCGGATGACACCCAGCTCTTCTTTTCCTTCTCACCCTCTGACACACAGGTTTCAGCTCGAATCTCTGCATGTCTGAAAGACATTGCCTCTTGGATGGCAGCTCACCACCTAAAACTTAACCCAAGCAAGACAGAGATGCTGTACATCCCTGCAAGAGCCAGTCCTCATCGTGATCTTTCTATCTCATTCGAGAACACAGTGATCACTTCATCCATGGAAGCGCGTAGCCTTGGTGTAGTTGTCGACAATCAACTCTCCTTCATGGCCCACGTTGCTAACACAACACGATCATGCAGATTCGCCCTTCACAACATTCGGAGGATTCGGCCATTTCTCTCTAGGGAGGCCACTCAGGTCCTTGTCCAGTCCCTTGTTATCTCAAGACTGGACTACTGCAACTCCCTACTGGCTGGTCTTCCTATGCATGCCATCAAACCCCTGCAACTGATCCAGAACGCTCCAGCTCGGCTGGTCTTTAACCTTCCCAAGTTCAGCCATGTCACTCCCTTGCTGTGCTCCCTCCACTGGCTTCCGGTAGCTGCCCGCATCAAATATAAAACCCTGGTGCCTGGCCTACAAAGCAAAGAATGGTCCAGCTCCTCCTTACTTGATGGCCATGGTAAAACCCAGATGCATACCTAGAGCCCTCCGTGCCTCAAGTATGTCTCGTCTTGACCCTCCATCATCCAGGACACATGGAAGACAAGCATCCAGACTTTTCTCTGTCCTGGCTCCAAGGTGGTGGAATGAACTTCCCTTGTGTGTCCGAACATCGGAGTCACTTGCTGTCTTCAGACGCCGACTGAAGACCCACCTCTTTCAAGTGCACTTTGCATAATTATGCTTTGTCTATTGTACTTTATCGTCTCTTTCCTCAGGTATTGTGCATAATTGGGTTATAGGAATTATTTACTGTCTTTTTCCTCAAGGGATGTGTATATTCAGGTATAATTGTTAGGTATCATTTGACTTTCGTCTAGTGGTTTTTCCAGCTTAGAGTACCTTGTGTTCAGGACTATCTATTCTACCTTGGAGATTCCAAGCAACTACATAGCACTTTTGTAAGTCGCTCTGGATAAGAGCGTCTGCTAAATGCCATAAATGTAAATGTAATTGACAAAATATGGCACAATGCAAGCTGCAATTGGGGTGCAAAATATCATAATGTTAATAATGAAAATAAGCTAGATCCTGTGGGACTTTCAGATTTGGGAGAGGAGCCGAGCTTGAAGGGAAAAAAACACCCAGAGGAGGGCTTGATCGACATAAAGCAAGGCTTGGACAAAAAGACAATAATAAGTTGTCTAAGCATGACTGTCGTTAACCCCCCCAAGGGAAAATTGACATGTTTCTCATGACACCCTGAGAATGTCTTGATGATGTAAACGTTAGTTTCGTGAGGGCTGGTAGCTTAAACATTAGCTCATGATTAGTTCATAAGAAACAACCGATCCTGAGATCATATAATTTGTGAAACTCGATATTAATGAAATAAGTTTTGCTTTATTAAAATATATTTTTTAAAATCAAGGAATGTGCTCAGTAAAGATATTACATTGTTCTTGGTGTGCACTGTAAGAACATTATGTTTTATAATAAGGTGCACTGCTTTCAAATCTTACCCTTTTGTGCATTGTCTTTGCATCTATGGAAACTCTTTTCTTGTCGTTAATTAACTTTGAGGATAGTCTAACCCTTCACTGGAGTTAAAGGGCCTAACCTAAACACTGAGAAACAGCCCAACATCATTATCCGTCCTCTACCAATTCTAGTGTTCACTCAACGCATTTAAGAAGGCAGCATTTTCCTGGCATACAACTATCCCAAATTCATCCATCAACTAGACATAGCGAATTCTAGAGCTCCTGTGATGGTGCCCATTCTACTGCTCGTGTTTGTATATGGGGATTATGTAATTATTACTTCATTTCATGTTCGCAATGATGGCTAATGGCTGAAACACCTGAGCTCAATAATGATAATAATTGCCAAAATAATTATTTCACCTTCGTTGACACATATGAGCTTATGTGACATCCCATTCCAAACCCATAGGGTTCAATATGACATTGGTAGACTCTGCAGCTAGAACAGCTTCATCTCTTCTGGGAAGGCTGTCCACAAGTTTTAGGAGTGTGTTTCTGGGGATTTTTGACCATTCTTCCAGAAGCCCATTTATAAGGTCGCATACTGATGTTGGATGAGAAAACCTGGCTTTCAGTATTCGCACAAAAACATCTCACAGGTGTTCTATCGGGTTGAGGTCAGGACTGTGAAGCATTCAGAGTTCCTTTCACTGGCACTAAGATGCCAAGCCCAGCTCCTGAAAAACAACCCCACACCACCAAACTTTACACTTGGCACAATGCAGTCAGACAAGTACCGTTCTGGCAACCACCAAACCCAGCCTCATCCATCAGATTGCCAGATAGAGAAGCATCGATTAGTCAATCCAGAGAGCATGCCACTGCACTAGAATCCAGCTTTACACCACTGCATCTGATGCTTTGCATTGCACTTGGTGATGTATGACTTGGATGCAGCTGCTGGACCATGGAAACCCATCTTCACACTGTTCTTGAGTTAATCTGAAGGCCGCATGAAGTTTGGATGTCTGTAGTGATTGACTTTGCAGACAGTTGGCAACCTTTTCTCATTTGTCGCTTCAGCATCCCCTGACCCCACGGTTTACGTGGCCTACCACTTCGTGGCTGAGTTGCTGTAGTTCCCAAACACTTCCATTTTCTTATAAAACAGCTGACAGTGTATTTAGGAGCGTGGAAATTCCATGACTGGATTTGTTGCACAGGTGGCATCCTATCACAGTTCCACGCTGGAATTCACGGAGCTCTTGAGAACGACCCATTCTTTCACAAATGTTTATAAAAACAGTCTGCATGCTTAGGTACTTAATTTTATACGCCTGTGGCCATGGGAGCTCTAAAGGAGAAGGCTCTGCCTCTGGCTGTATTCTTGCAAATGTTCTGAACCAAAATAAATCCAGCATTTTGAGAACACAGCAGGAGAGATGGGTTATGGTATGCAGTGAGTTCTTTCAGATATTGTGGGCCAAGACCATTTAATACTTTTTAGGTCAACAGAAGAATTTTTTAATAATTTCAATATTTAACTGGGAGCCAGTGTAATAGAAAGAGAGAAGGACTAATGTGACCGAATTTTCTAGCCCTAGTTGGCACTTTGGCTGCTGCATTCTGTACGAGTTGGAATTTCTTTAGGTACTTTTTAGAGCAACCAAATAAAAGACTATTACAGTAGTCTAGTCTTGATGAGACAGAAGCGTAGACCAATTTCTCTGCATCTGATAATGAAAGTAAATGTCTCAGCTTGGCAATATTATGGAAATGTAAATGGAAAAAGCCTTAGTGACATTGCATATGTGTGTGTCAAATGAAAGATCAGAACCAATGGTGACACCTAAGCTTTTTATAATAGATTTAGGTGTTTCTGAAAACCCTTTTAGTGTAAGAGAAATATTACACAAATTGCTTCTTGCAGCTTTGAGTCCAAAAAGTAACACCTCAGTGTAATGTGAAAGAGGTGAAGCAGGAATGCCGAGACGACAGCAGGCTTTGAACATTTATTTATATTGATACTAGTGCTAATAGATACATGAATGGACAACGCTTATGGATAAGTCTTCCTTCAACACAGTCAACCAACAAAGAACAATGATGAGACACGCTTAAATATACACGACAACAAGCACCAAGTGCTTGTTGTAAATAATAAGCACACACACCTGAAGGGAGTAGTCGGGGCTGTACCACACACTTAATCTAATTGGAATTTAGAAGGAGAAAATTAGATACCATTCAGTTTTTCATTTGCATGATGTGGTTCTCGATTTTGATAGTATTGGCATGAATTGGATTAGAAGATGTATTCAATCGAGTATCATCTGCCTAGCAATGGAAGCTAATACCATGCCTATTATTGACCATGAATTATTGAGCCTAATGGTAGCATATAATGACAATAGTATGGGGCCCAATACAGATCCTTGTGGGACACCATTTTACTTTTGTGCGTTCTGAGCATTACATACAAGAAAAATAGGTATCGATCTGTCAGGTAGGATTTGAACCAGCTTGACCTCTTACGCTAATGAGTGTCTCCAGTAGGATGTTGTGGTCGATGGTGTCAAAAGCAGAACCAAGGTCTAAGAACAAATGCATCAGATGTATTAATATATTATGATAAATGTATCAGAGGATAAGAGATCATTAACTACTTTCATCAATGCAGTCTTCTCTTAACATAAGAGAAGTGGATTCCCAGTATTAAAGCTATTGGTGAAATTGTGGCATGAGAAATCATAAACAATGAAATATAATTTTAATAATACTTGGGTTTAAAAAAAGCAAACTGTCCTTTAAGGAGGTGGACAGTGCACCTTTATAGAGTTGAGAGACTGCTTGGGGAAGGAAAACACAACGTGTTGCATGTACATTAAAGGCCTATATGTAAATGGAGACAAACACGCATCTGAATAACAAGGGGAATGTCAAAAAGGCACATGCTCAAGAAAGATATGGTGCTGTAAAATGTGTGTTGTAAGACTACAATTACTTATTACATCAACTTGTGCAAATATGACAACATATAGTTTAGGCGCAATTAATGCAGAAATCAAGGTTACTGATAAATATATTTGTTCTTACAATGTTTAGGTTACAGTAGACTGGTGTCAAGCCATAGCACTATAGGCAGAAACAAGTATAACTACAGCACATACAATTTAGTGCATTTAACTATGAATTAATTAGAGGGTTATTTATCCTTCTCTCCAACACATTTTGTACCATATTCACATTAATGATTTGTTATCGGTGAATCATGTAACAGATCACAGTTCCCAGTAGGATAAAAACACATTCTGTTTTATTGTAGTCGTTGAACTTTGTCACAGCGCTCTGAAAGCTCACATTTACATACAAGAGAAACTCAGCTCAGCAAGCAAGTACAATACAATGAAATTAAATGCGAAAAAAAGACCAGTTCAACCCTGTTGAGGTCAGAATTGTTTCTTCATTAACATTTTGGGAGGTTGGAAATAACTACTTGGCCACCGGTGTCAGTCCACACTCCACTTGTGAAAGGGTTCAGGCACCCTCCTGTCTGTGTACGCCAATCTATGCTTGAGGATAAAAATGTATCTTCATTTGCAGTGTTAGGATCTACACTGAAGAAACTTAGCCCATTCTAGAGAGAAAGCTTTTTAGACCTCTGACCCTCTTACATTGAACTTGTAAGTTATTTCCAGAACTGTTAAGACACCTCTCGATTCTAGCAAGCTCTGCACAAGCAAGGATGAAAAGTTGCTGGGAGAAGTATTTCCAAACTGGGGTTCATGCTCAAGACAGTAGCTGTCTAGAGTTCACTGTTGAGAACATTGGACCAAAGCCACAGTTTGAACACTGCATATTGGCTATACTGCATCCCACTACGGAGAAAGTCTTTTTTAGCATATGGAATTCCACTTGTATTTCAAGAACTTCTTTTAAGTTGTTTATTTTTAAGAGGGTAAGGATGCTACTGAACCCTGGTCACCTGTGTTTGACACTTGAGGCTAGCATCAAGTCACTTCCCTCCACATATTCATTATTGTTATGCATTTGCAACTCCATAATGACAGCTACAACCCTGGAACAGTAAAGAATTAGTTTTCGAGGGAGAGCTGAATTGGTTCATATGCATAAACACATCTGGCCAGTATATACAGCAAATACAATGCGCTCTATAAAGGCTATTATATACATGTTTTCATATCCTTTTTTATAAACATAGTTTTGCTCTTTTAAATTACTGCGTACTCATTTGCTCAAGAAAAAAATCAGAATTGCACCAAGGACAAGGACTGCTATTTTGTTTTTCTAGAAGGACAACTAATTCACAAGTAATTTTCCAGTGTTTGTTAGTGAACGTATTCCTTTTTAAACCCATAATCCTTCACCTCCCCTTCTAAAAGATTCACAATCATCAAAACTAAATAAAGTGCTCTCTTTCTCCAGGACTTTCACAGGCAGACAGTGCAGCAAAAATATGAATAAAAGTTTCACTGAAAGGTTCAGGTTAAAACAAATATACCGTAGATAAATATTCTAATGTTTTTTTCATATCTGAGAACAATAAAGTTGAAACAGTTTGAAAATACAACTGTCGGAATGGTTTGAAAACAAAAAATAAATCTATTACTACCATCGATAACCTTTCAGACACCCCTGATACACTGTACGTGGAGTGGAGCTTGTGCAACCTTTGAGACAAATGAGATGTTCAATTTACAGAACCAATTCAGATGGTTTATAAGAAAACAATGTGTTGCAAGATAAAACGGTATGATTGGCAAAGCTAATTTTCCAGTTCTTCGGTCTATTGAGCACTTGTTCTAAGAACAATTTGAACATATGATTACTTCAGCTTCAGTTTCTAATAATTAGTTAAGACGTTCAGAGACAACAAACATTCTCAAACCAGGCAGGTTATTTCTGGATAGGCTCAATAAGCATTAACACATTGTTACTGTAAGCTATGCAACTGTAAATCCAGGATATTACTCTTGTAAGGAAACTTTGAAAGAAGCATTCTAAAAGTGTACATTCTCCACTCTAAGTCCATAAACGTATCTGCATGTCCCAAAATAATATGTACCATTTCTCAAAAAAACAAAATATACAAAAATAAAGACAACTCAAAATAAAACAAACACAGAAACTATGTTTATACTTTAATATTTCTATATGTTATCTAACTCAGTTATAAATATTTGTTTTCCTTCTGCAACTATAGCTTAGTGGTTAGTTATTTCTGTCAGAATTTAGGAGTTCTTTGTTTGTCTTTATAGCATTGAATGATCCAACATTATATACTATGGAAGGCCTAGCAGTCCTGTTTTGAATTGCCTAGTGGAGAGAGGAAACGACTTGAGTGCGTAGATTCGTGTAGAGTCCCTGACTCACGCAGTCTTGTCCATTCCAGACGCTCACTCACACTTATGGAGCACGAGGAGTAAGACACACTACTCCTCAATCTGTGTGCATTTGTGGCTTCAAAGCAGGGGAGATTCAGAAATGTGCTTTCACATAATGTGCGAAACTGTAAAGACCATTCAGTTGTTAATATCATATTCAGGGGATTTGGAGATCCCAGTGTCTAAGTCTAAATTTAGCCTCAGAACAAAAATGTATGCCCCAAGTACATCTGAAATAGGCACAGATAAGAGCATCAGCAATCTTTTCCACGAAGCTGCAATGCGTCACCCTCCCTGGTTTGGTAAATTTCAAATACTGACTTATATTTGCCTGTTTTCACCTTTACCCATCATAATATAGCAAAAAAATACACACACACTCACTCCTTCAACACACATCCCCTATGCTCTACAGGCCTCTGTTACACGTTTGACTCCACAAAAGGTCTCTTTGGTTTGATGGGCGAGGTGGGGCCCTGCCGTGCGTCACGTGAGAGTTGGCGGTACATGTTCTCCTGGTAGGCCTGCGCCACGGGCATCGTCCGTGCCACTTTCACATCCTGGTACGTGGGCACCTGGCTGACACGCTCCAGGAGGTCCCGGTCACGGGCCCCTCCATTGGCCAGCTTGCCCAGGGACGAAGGCTGCGGCTGGCCATAGTACTCGTCCTCCAACATGTGCCCATTCTGGGCATTGTTGGTCTTGTTGTAGTAGGCGATGTTGCCTAGCGAGGTGGGTGGGCTGTACGATGTGGCAGTGGATGCCTGGTGCATCAGGCTCCCAGGCGACGTTGGGCTGGTGATGACGTTGTCCAGGGCCGTGACGGGCCAGGCACGTGACGGCTGGTGCAGGTACTGCTGCTGAGTCCGTGCCGTCTTGTCGATGATGCCCATGAAAGGCGTGGTCCGGGAGCGGGCCGGCTCGCTGGGATACAGGCCGCTCTGTGAGGGCGACAGTGAGGACGGCTCGTCGAAACTGCGCTCATACGCCGTCTGCAGTGGGATCTCCATCTGGGCCATGGAGGAAGAAGGCCGGAAGCCAGGGGGTAGATTAGCGCCGGAGCCTGACGAGATGTTGCTGCTGGAGGGGGAGAAGCGCAGGCCCACACTCTGCGAGTGGATGAGGGGCCTGGGGGTGGGCACGTGCTGCTTCAAGTCACCTGTGTTGGCACTGATGGGCCGGCGTGCCAAGTGCGGGATCTCTGGTGAGCCCAGCTGGCAGGGCGGCATGGAAGATGCCACCACGGCTCTCTCTAACTCGTGCTTTGAGACAGGGTAATACGCTGCTGACTGGCTGCGGCTGATCTGTGGTGTCTGGCTGAAGCGCATGCCCCCTGGTCCCCCGGTGGCAGAGCGGTAGGCTGAGGCAGGTCGTTGAGGTACGTCGTCTTTACCCAGCGAGGGCTCGAGGACGCCGCCTGGCCCTCCTCGCCCTCCGTGCTGACACAGGGCCCCCACACTGAGGCTAGACTGCACCTGAGACATAGATCTCCCATCGAGAGATGGCTGGTACACCAGGCGGGGCTCGCGCTCCCGCTCCACATCCATGGAGCTGCCCTGATACCTGCTGCTGAGTGGATGGGCCAGCTGCCCGTAGATACCTCCCCCGGGCTGGTTGGTACGCACAATCTGCGCCACGGAGGGCTGCAGACGGAGGCCCTGGGCCTGATGGTGCTGCGGTGGCTGGGAACACTGCGACTGCAGCTGGAAGGAGCGCTGGCTGCTCATCTTAGACAGGGGTGATTTGGGACGACTGGGCAAGGGTTCCTGCTGATAGCGGACCGGAGATCCTGACTGGGAGCGGTAGAGGCACACACTCTCCAACGGGGGGCTGGCTCTGTATGGTGTCCCACGACGAAGAGGGGAAGGTGGGGGGCTCTGGTAGTCCATCCCCTGTCCACCACCCATAGGCGGAGGACTGAAGCGGTAGGACGCCTGATGTGCAGGAGAGGTGTGTGGAGGACTGTGACGGTAATGGGAGTTCTGGTGTGTGGGAGAGACACAAGGTGAGGTGGACTGGTAGGTCTGATGAGTCGGTGACGACATGGAGGTGGAGCTAGGGTGGAATTCAAAGGCTGGGCCACCGGATAAGTAGGAAGCCTCATGAGGGATTGGGGAGAGAGGTGGGCTATGGATGATTGGCAGGCTAGATGGGTTGACACGTGGTTCCAAGGGAAGGCCGATGGACACACCCTCCAGCTCCTGCTCCAGGAAGTCGTCATCCTCAAACAGGTCCTGAACGGGTTCCATGTCATCCAGTCTTGGTTCGGGAGGTGGAGTATGATGAGGGGGTTCCTCCTCCTCCTCCACAGGTAAAGGGGATGGGGGAGGGGAGGGTGGGGGCTCAAGCTCAGGCTCCTCCCTCTGAGTGACTTGTCTGCACTCTTCCTCCACACGCTGCAGAAGACGCAGAATCTCACGGTTGTTAGGACACAGCTTCATGGCTTCCCTGAGGTCTTCTAGAGCCTCTGAGAACTGCCTGTAGTGCAGAAAAATGGTATAAGTCAAGCAAGACAAAAAAAGGCAAGCAGAAATCACTGAAAGAATAAGGAGACAGACCCAAGAATATTCAGTCAAGTGTAACTTTCTCTATACTGCTGAAAGTGTAGCTATATCTAAAATCTTTGCTTGATGTTCTGCCACTACAAATCTCAAAGCAAAAAAGAAAAAAAGATGAAATGGGTACTGGGTGGCACTTTTTAGGGCAAATTAAGAAGCCAACTCTATATTTATATGTTCTTTCTTGAAAGAGCAAGCAGATGTGTTTTGCCAAGCACAAGTCCTTGATCAGATTGAGAGCATACTGGAGTGATGTTGAATCACCCTGCTAATTAAACAAACACTGAGGTTTGCCTACAATCCAGTACTTCTGGTTTGAGCTGTTGGTTACGTTTTGGTGTGCTCCAACATTAGCTAGGAGCTTTGTTAGATAAATATTTTTTACTCCAGTTTTCTAGCTTTAAACATGGCAATTATATTATTAATAATCTAGCTCTAACTTTCCCTGCTTGTAAACAGCACTTTGAAGTATTAGCTACCTAGCAGGTACTGAGGCATATTTCTCAGCATTAAGGTATGGTGCTAAGAGGTGACAGGTTAGTCATATTTTATCAGTTCACTGCAGCCCGAAGGTTTGGCGGGTAGGTAGTCTAGTAAAATCATTACAGCAGAATCCCATATCAGCTGGCAGCTCTATGAGTTGAAACATTTTCTCCACAGTAAGACACCCTTATGTCTGAAACTTCCTTTAATAGGAGATGCCTCTTTGTCAAAGTTGAATCCCCATATCACTAACACTGGGGTGAAATATTCTGTAAGGTTAATGGCAGTCTGATGAAACTAGACTTGTCTTGTCTGGACCTACAAAGCCTGAGACAGTAGAAGAGAGGAATACAATATGAAACGTGTCTTACCTGCTGCTGCGTTTAGCACGGGCTCTAGCATAGTAGGCTTCATATGATTTGGGTTTCAGTTCCAGAGCTTTGGTAGCAAACTCTTCTGCCATCCCAAAATCCTTGAAGGTAAAAGCAAAAAGGCCTGAGTGACTCTCAGAAAAGCACAGCTGTGCCATGCAGGGTCTTTCTTGGACAGGGATATTCAACTGTGGTCCATGACCTCCCCTACCTGCCCCAGCACAGAGTACAACAATACAAAGTCTGCTTAAGAAAGAAAAAAAATTATATACACGCACGCACACACACACATACAGTGCTGCTTGAAAATTTGTGAACTCCTGGAGTAGTGTTGATTTTTCTGTTGTTTTAGCACAATTCTCTTATTTTATCATCACCAGTTTTTGTATATGAAATGTCAGGTTTATCCATTTACTTGTTTTGAGGGAAATGTGAAACATGAAATCAGAGCATGTGTAAAAATAAATGAACCACAGTTGTATTGGTAAAGTCAACCAGGTAAAAGACTCAGGTGAAACACGTGTGAGTGCTCAAGTAATCAATTAAGCAGACCAATCAAATGAGACATCCTTAGAAAAAGCAAAAAATCAAGAGACAATGGCATTCATGGGAGAGTTGCTAGAAGGAAGCCTCTTCTCTCAAGAAAGAACCAAACCTTTTCAGAGAGCACTTGGACAAACCAGAGGCTTTCTGGAAGTCCATACTTTGTAAAGAGTCCAAAATTGGATTATTTAGCCACACTCATAAGCGCCATGTCTAGAGAAAAGTCAACACTGCATATGAAGAACCTCCTCCCATAATTTCCCATGCCTATCAACAAATTCTTGACCAGACTCTCCAGCCATCAGTTGAAACTGGGATGGAAATCGATTATGCCAGAAGACAACAGCCCAAAGCATTCCAGCAAACCTACCAAGGAATGAGTTAAGAGAAAGAAGATTTGCACTCTGGATTGGCCCAGTCATAGTCCGGACCTCAATCCCATAGAAATGCTGTGGCAAGATCTGAAGTGTAAATGCCAAATGTCCCTCCAACCTCTCTCAACTGGTGGAGTTCTGCACGGACGAGTGGGCCAAAATCTCAACAAGCAGATGTGAGGCATTCCTTTGTGGGTACAGTAGAACATGTTTTGATGAATTAATGGCCACAAGGTTATAACTAAGAGTTTGCATACTTTTGCACTTGGCAGATTGTTAGTTTTTGGAGAGAGAAATAACGAATAAAAATTGGAAAAAAATATATATATTTCTATGTCCCTTATTTGAAAGGTCTGCTTTACAAATTGAAATTTGGATGTTCATTTCACATGATGATTTTTTTTTAAAACAATGACCATGGGTGGTTCACAAACTTTATATATATCATTCTGTACACATATCACTTCCACAGCTGAAGAAAGACCTCTGACCAAAATGTCATGTTTCTCTGAAAACTTTGTGTTGATCTCATGTCCATTCACTACATTTTGTTAAGGTCCTAGTACAGCTAAGTAATATTTCAATGGTCCATCTTACAATTTTAATTATTTTGCAGTTTTTCAATATATCAAATTGCTTTCCATAACTTCTAATCACACCAATAGCTTTAGTAGGCTTAAGTTTTGGAAGGCTTACAGGTTTTGGAAGGCTTTAACATAATTAAATGGGGTGACAGTCTTCAAAAATAAAACAAATCTGATTAATAATCAGCCTAGCATGTTATTTACATAATCATTATACCAATGTGAGAAAATGGCCAACAACTCAGAATTTGATCACTGTTCTTAAAGGTAGGATTTCAGTTATTTATAGCAGGGCAGTACATTCGATGCTTTTGAACACACTGCTGGATCATTTTCTAATAACATTACTTCTTTTTATTTGAAAAAAATCAGCTAAAATGCAATCATGTTTGCAAAATCTAAATGCATAATATAATATTTGCTCTGTTGTACTATACAGATTTGTAAAAGGCAAGTTTTGCAGGTCTGCTCAAACTCACATTCATTTTCCTGCGGCAGCGTGACAGGTTCAGGAACAGGGACACTTTGAGCTCTCGGAATGTCTTCAAGTCTTCACTGAAGCCTTCACGAGGGAATTTCTTCAAAGCATACTGATAACGTTGGGCTGCCTCCTTTACTTTACCTTTCTGTACAGCACGCACACACACACACACACACACACACACAGGTAAAAATTTTGTAAATAGAGTTTACAAAAATGTTCTAAAATTTTCCATTGTGTAACATTATATAAATCACAAATTTTGTGGCAACTAGACCTTATAGAAGCTATCGCCTTCCTCTATGAGTTTTCTCAGCAGGATAATCATGATGTCTGGTTTCGAGGTCGCCATCGCCCAAGTAGCTGGACCTAAGGTCAACAGGATGCATGATGGGTAAAAATGCAGAACAAAGGACTAGAGAGACAGCGACCGGAGAGAGGAGACGGCACGGAGAGCTTGGGAAATACAGTGAACAAACGACAACGTGAACAACCAACACGAAGGACGACCAGACAAGATGAGGAAAGGAATAAATGCCTTCTGCAAAATCACTTTTCTTCTGACCTTGAACCTTATTGAGTTGTCAGAGAGAGAATACCTAACTTCTGAGGACACAGGATGGTACCAACAAAAATGCAAAAATTTGTGTAAACAAAAAAATACATAAACTGATATCAATGATGCAGTGAAAAGTGACACAGGGAAACATTCAATAACCATATCGAAAGCAAATGGCTTTTTAAAAGGCTTTTAAGTAGCATTTCCAGTACGAGTTCTCTCAGTACAGGGAGAAGCGAGAAATGTTTTCCTGTGTCATACTTTGCAATTGCGACTTTGTCACTTGAATTCAAACAGAAGCTGAGAGGATGGAGACAGCAGCAAGCAGACAAGCGAGCTGCAGCACCAGTGAAGGCAGGCAGGTCTGCCTTTGCTGTAACCGAACACCCCAAAATCCCATGATTCCTCAGCTCAGTCCACCTTCTAGATGTAAAAGAACAGTGGAAGATCACAAATGTTCTGAAAGCTAATGACGATCATAATGGAGATTTGGGGTCAGATTACAGCAATAGAGATTCCCACTAGCCACGAAAGTGAACAGAACAGAGGACACAGGAGAAGGGCTATCAGAAAGCCTGCTGGGACAAGAGGTGGGGACACCCCAAGCACGAGCGTTACCTCCTCTGTGCCGACTCGGCAACGTCTGACATCCTGCGGCCGGAGGTCAGGATGCAAATGCATAGGGGCGGGGCATGAGCAGCACGTTTGGGGGGGAGGGGGTGAGGAGGGAAGAGGTGTGTGGGTGTGTAGTTGAGTGAATGAGAGAGAGAGAGAGAGAGAGAGAGAGAGAGAGAGAGAGAGAGAGAGAGAGAGAGAGAGAGAGAGGGGAAAGTGAAAGGTGTTGGTGGGCATTGAGGAGTGAGAGAAGGAACACAAAAAGAAGCAGCTGTGAGAGGCAGGGAACAAGAGCTCCAGCCAAAGAAAGATAAATAAACAAATAAACACCAGCACAGACAACAACCATTTATCACACAGCAACCAACCACTGAGAGAAAGGCACAGAGACAGTAAGAAAGGAAGACAGCGAGCTGGGAAGTATAATACAAAGCCAGATTCATCGCTTAACTTTAACAAAGGTTTGGGCTAAGATCATAATAACTTTGCTCCATTTCATACAGTGCTGTCAGTACAAGGTACGCCAGTCATCATCTCATTAGCCCAACCACCTAGCGCCCTAGCATAAAACCCAGCTACGTCAGAGAGAGCAAAAACACAGATGGCAGACAGAGGGACTTAATTCACCATACAAGAAATTCTGTGCCTCAGGTAAATAGGGAGGAACAGCAAGCAACTGTAACAGTGCTACATAGGCATAGTATTTAAGCAGCAATGAAAGCCAAGCTGCAGAACCACACAGACACCTGCTTTAGCACAGATCAGACTGAAGGGGGCAGCAGAGATGTGCCGAGGCAGTTCAATCAACGGGTGAACAAAACTGCTGCATTGTGAGGTGCCACATTCTTTGATCTTTCAGAATAAACAGCTTATACATTTGACACATCTGACTTGTATCATGATAGCTTGAATGTTGTGCTTATTGACTGGTTTGGACAGGAAGCATTTCCTTCCGTACCGATCTTGGCTCCTTTCTTGAGGAGGGCCACCACAACTGATGTATTGCGACAGCCCACAGCCCGGTCCAATGGACGCATGCCACTGTAGTCCACATGTTCAATAAGGGCTCCCTGATCAACAAGAAACTGCACCTGAAAGAGAGAGAAATAGAGATAGAAGTTTAATCTTTGATGCATTAAATATTGTGTAGTAATGGTGTTGAATTGTAAGTGTTCTCACCACGCCTGCATCTCCATAAAAGGCAGCCAGGTCCAGGGGAGTGCGGCCATTCTTATCAGCATGGTCTGTGG
Source organism: Brachyhypopomus gauderio (assembly GCF_052324685.1). Taxonomy (NCBI): domain Eukaryota; kingdom Metazoa; phylum Chordata; class Actinopteri; order Gymnotiformes; family Hypopomidae; genus Brachyhypopomus; species Brachyhypopomus gauderio. The sequence continues at coordinate 26,354,615 of NC_135213.1, read as the reverse complement.
CTGCGCCCCTTTCCACAAGGCAGCGAACCACAGACAAGTGACCTTTTAGACACGCCCAACTGAGTGCAGTAAGCCCCTCCTTATCCATTAGAGGCATGGATGCACCTGTGGAAGTGCATGAATCCACCATGTCAAGACAAACTTCCATCTCGTCCCGCTCTTTCTCACATTTTCCTCAGTTACAAGATAAATTAAAATGCCAGTTACTCAGTTCATTCGACTCCATGCTCATTAAGCCATTACATACTAAATGGCATTCAGAAATGAACAACGGTACACTTTGCTCATACTGTACTGTGAGTCAGCAGCACGGTCTTTATGTAAGACCATTCAGATTCAAATACGAATGCGTTTTTAACAGGCAGAACAAATTAGGAAGGGAGTGAATGAAGAGAGAACAGCGAATAAGAACAAGAAAGAAAAAGAGACTTAAAAAAATTACTCAGTTCTTATAACCAGCAGACCATGTAAGCAGCATCTCACCTTGAGTCATCAGGTACTCCACGGTCTCCGCGTGGCCCTCTGCAGAGGCCATCATCAGAGGAGTACGCCCCTGTTTATCCGCCATGTTCACATCAGCCCCGTGACTCAGCAGCAAGTCCACGATCTGCACAAGAAGTTACGGGTCAAATGTACATGGCCAGGCATGCGAAATTCATATATTATTCAAAAATATAGGTGCAAATTGTGATTAGCCCTTTGGGATATTAGTATTGGTGTATTCACATCTGAGCTACTGGACTAACAGTTTTCAGTAGTCATTTAATTTCTGCTTTGTGTGTTCAAAAACTCACTTTTCGGTCAATCACTGTTATAAAATTGAGTTATATACCTGCCAATGGCCCTGGCGAACAGAGCTGAAGAGAGGCACCATCCCCCTGCGGTTTGGTTGGGCCACTTCAGAGCCCTGTTCCAATAGCAGCCGGCAAATGTCCAGTTTTCCTCGCCCCGCTGCCGCAGTCAGTGCTGAGGACAGGGTGAAGAAGCTGTCAGTCATCAGGTAAGATGTACAATGCTTTATGCAGAGCTAAGGAGTTACTCTGTCTACCTGTCTCTCCCCACAGTGTGTCATAGTTATTGATCTGAGCACGCTCGGTTTCCTCCTCATCTTTCTCAGGCAGGTCTAGCAGGTAAGACACAATCTGCAGGATAAAATAACAGAGCACAGAAATAGAATGAAAGAAAAAAGAAAGCAAGGAAGAGTGAATATCCAGAGAGGTACTTGTAAAAGGTCAAGGTACTTGTAAAAGGTCAAGGTACTTGTAAAAGGTCAAGGTCCTTCAAATATAAATTAAATATTGGATTAAAGAAGGAGTCGTGTGGAACAGAGGATTAGTGAGAAGGTAAGGTGTAATGACCTCAGTATGGCCCATGCTAGCTGCTGCTACCAGAGCTTGCTGCACTGCATGGCTCTTGCTGAAGGCTACTTGTTGGGGCGGAGTCCGCTGCTGGGGCGGAGCTTGCTGGGGCTTTTGCTCCGCCTCCTCCTGGGGCTCAGACTGCTCGACGGGCAGCTCCATCTCCCTCTCGCCCTCGTCCTGGGAGCCGTCCTGGGGAGACTGTATCTCGCTTTCAGGCTGCTGGGGGCTGGGCGTCTGGGACTGGTCAGGGGAACCTTGTGGTTGGGTGGGTGAGGGGGTCTGCAGCTGGGCTTGCCTCAATGATGCCCCCCAGTCACTCTGCAGGAGGAACTTCACCACCTCCAGATGGCCCCTTAGGGCTGCGTGCACCAGTGCACACTGGCCGTTCCTGTCTAGGTGGTCAACCTGCAAGGGAACGAATGAACAAGCGCACGCACACACACACACACACGCACACGCACACGCACACGCACACACACACACACACACACACACACACACTTCAATCTATAAACCTGCTCAGTAACATGTTGCACATATCCTTTAGCATTTACATTAATACTGCTATTACTACAATAGACCACTGGACAGGCATAGATCTAAAAACCACCTATCAGTTACATAGATGGTCCATTAAACTCAATTACTCTTAGACATTAATTTTACTACACTTAATATACACCATGCTGCCAAGTATGCATGTACTAACAGAAATTAAGTCAAGTAGTTTTCCAGATTGTCCAAATATGTATTATACAGTTTTCTCCTTGATTTTACTCTATTCAATCTATGAGTTACAAATTCTGTTAAGGAAATCTACTGTATAAACACATTTGGTTTGATAATGATAACATATACCCCATGTGAAAAACTAAGTAATGAATTAAAAAAAAATTTTAATGCTAAAAAGCAGTTAATTTCCTTTTCAGTTACTGTGCATGTGTACTGTACAGCTGCTTTGACCATATGAATCAAGTTCAGGGACGTAATTGTCCACAGAAATTCACTTCATGAACAACTGCAGAGCTGATGTCAGCGTGCGCACCTTTGCCTTCTTCCTGTAGAGGGCGATAACGATCCCCAGGTGACCAGCAGCAGCGGCGTAGGCCAATGGCGTCATGCCACTCTCAGAAGGAGAGTCCACGCTAGCACCAAACTCCAGCAGCAGGTTCACCATGTCGCTGTAGCCCAGGTGGGCGTGCACGCACAGCACGGGCGCGTTAGTCAGCACCTCCGTCCGGTAGTTGACGTTGGCCCCGCCCATCATCAACAGCCGCGACACCTGAGCACGTGACACGTGAGCCAGAAGTTGGAGTCAAATGTCAAGGCCAAGATCAAAGGTTGGCACAAAAGAAAATTACCTGAAGAGTGTGTTGGATCTTCAAACCTTTGGTGTATAGCGTACAGTCACACACAGGTGTTGTAATTGCACTGTTAATAATAAGAACGCAATGCTCCCTTGACGTTACAGCGAGTGAAGTGATTTTCGCTCCACCTTTGTGTGGAGACGTTTGGGCCTGGATGTGCTTGAGTGAGGGTGGATCGAAGCAGGCAACGAGAGCCAAAAACAGTGTTCAACTTTCCAACCGGAGAGTTTCATTTTTATATTGGAAAGCCCAGTATAATTTCCAAATGTCCAACACAAGTGGGAAAAGTTTTTGAAATGTTATTTTAAAATGCACTCATTTCATTCAGAGGGAAGAAATGAAATTGGATTAAACTGGATCTTCTCAAAAGTAAAGGTCAACGAGAAGTTTCTATATTAGGCCATTTTAAGCTACATTTCACTGGGACACAGGACTAACCAAAGGTGAACAGGTGTTAGCAAGGGACATGATTTGCTTCACTATGATGTGCAGGTGCAGATTTAGGCTTTCATATGTTGGTCTGAAGCAGAGCTGTACCTTAATGTTAGGGGTGTAGAGGTTTCTCAGGGAGGATAAAGCAGTGGACAGGCTCTCTGTGCTGTAAGACACCCACAGCCCCTGCAGGATGGACGAGGAGACCCCCACCTTCTTACTCAGGCCCTGCAAAGCAAAGGATGAAGAAACAGCTGTCAAACTGAACTCAACTGAAAATAAACACTGCCCATTTAGTGCTATGCTATTTTTTCCAGCAATAACTGCCCAGTGTATGAGAGTGGTTTGAACTTTTAGAAGGTGGATATCTGGTATGTAACACTTACCTTAAATATATGTGCTTTGAGTATATGATGACCTAGTTCTATGGTCTGCTGTCTGTTGAGTTTATTTTCCTGTCTGGAGAACCAAAAAGCCAGCAGTGTGTGTCCATTTCTGGAACAATCGAAAAATACAGAGGGAAAAGACGTGAGATATTGCAGCCAATGGGGCAACACAACGCACCCTGTTGCATCATGATGCTACAGAGCACATTCATCATCTTCCCCCACGTTTGTCTGACCTTTTTCAAACCCCTGTCAGAATCTCTTCTCCCCTACTGTGGGGGCTGCAGTCCTCACCTGGGATCACACAGGAACTTGGTCTTCTCTCCTTCTTCCCTCCAGATGAGCCACTCCCTGAAGGAGGGGTGCACGAACATGCGTGTGCCGTCACGCCTCCTCACCAGGAATACGGCCAGGTTGTCCACGCGCTGCTGGAAGTCCTCCCAGTCCAGGGTGCCGTGTACGGAGCCGGAGTTGATGGCCTGGTACACCTGTTCGTCGGTCAGCGGGTGCAGTGAAGCCAGTGCTACGTTGAGCAGCGGCAGGGCGCGCTCGAACGACGACTGAGTGGGGAAGCGCATGTTGCACTGCAGCAGGTACACCTCCGCCAGGCTGACCGGCACCACCTTGTAGCTGGAGCTCTTCAGCACCAGGTAGCCGCGCTCGATCAGGTCGAAGGTGAGCTTCAGGTAGAGGTAGGATCCCTGGCTGAGGGCCTTGAGGTGGGCGCTGAGCTTGCCAAAGCTGGCGTTGTCCATCTTGCCATTGAGCGAGATGTTGCTCTGGATCTCGGCGCTGCTGTGCACGCGGTGCAGGATGTAAGCCTGCAGGTCCTGGTCAATGGCGTCGTTCTCCTCCAGAGTGTCCAGGGAGATGCGGTGGAAAGGGAGGGGCCTGGTGATGTCCTGCAGGAGTTAGGGGTTCAAATGCCAGCTGTGAGTCAACACCATCTAATGCAGATTTTTGCATGTGTGTTTGGAATGTGTGTGCGTGTATTACCTGCAGCGAGGTCCTGACGGTCACCACGAGCTTGAGCCATGCTGGAAACCTGCTGATGGTTTTACAGAGGAACGAGACAATGGTGTCACCATAGTCAGGTTTATGGAACTCTGCTTCATTCAGGCCATCTATCAGGAGGATGAGGTCATCTTCTGTGGTGATCTTCCTCTCTGAGAAACAAGCACACATTGTAAATTTAGCTATATAGCATTGAAGACGCAGTTCACTTCAGCATCACATGTTAATGACCCGAGAAACAGGGATTTGCGCGTGTGTGCGTTTGTCCACCTTTATAAAGTGCGTCCAGTGGCTCGAGGACTCCCCGGCGGAGTGCACCCAGAGGGTCCTGCACACAGGAGCGCAGACTGAGGGCGCTCTGGGTGTGCGGCTCCTTCAGCAGCAGCTCCCGGTAGGCAGTCAGCTGAGGTGAACGGCACAGCAGCGCTGCCACGTTGTGCACAAACTCTGGCACCAGGCACGTGTAGGCATTGTCCGCTTGGCAGTAGTGGTAGGCCACCACCTATGGCAGTAGCAGAGAGCATTTCATTATTTTCATTATTAGCTGGTAGTAAGCACAGAGTGAGCATGTCATCATCCTGTCTGGCCTCTGAAGCTTTTATCTGATATGAACTCTTTTGGAATATCTTCAGTGATAAGAGGTTCGGTCTTCACCATGTTTTAAAACAGCTTGTGACTCTTGATACTTCGCTACACATGTAAACAAGTGAGTAAGAGCTGGATAGCATCGGTGAAAGCTTCCTCACCACTTACTAGATGGCTTTTCAGTTTCAATTGTTCTAAGTATTTATGTTTCACATCCATCTTGTTCAGTAAGGCAAACCAATGGTAAATAATCAGCCCAAAATAAAAACTGAAAAATCACATGCTACTACCAAGTTGGTTCTCTGATGATTTAGGAGAAATGGGGGAGTGCAGGAGCCCGAGAGGCCCGCTAGCCTTTGGTCAGGAGAGTCTCACTCCATAAACGCTTCTATAAAACATGATGGATTGACTGGGTCCTTTAAATCAGCCGGGTACTCCAGTACTTCATCTGAGGAGATGGAGGCATTACTGGTGCCCTTACAAACATGATGATCTCTTTCAAGACATTTGAAGAGAACATAAAGGAGCATCCCAAAATGTCCTCAAGTTCAAAGTTCACAAATTAAAATAAAGAGGAAAGAAAGACAGAGAAGGTGACACCCAACATTTTCATTTGATTTCAACTGAACTTGACATGAATCCTGACATGCACAATATGTTGTCATTTTAAAGAATCTTTTAGATAGATATACACATGATAGCCTAAACCATGTATGATCCAGAGGTTTTCTACAGAAAACTGAATTGATTACTTATCAGATTTACATAAACTATAGCTGGATGTTTCATATTTAAAAGGAAGGGAATGTGGTACATGTATGGAAACTGGGTGGCTTATCACAGTTCTCTTCCACCTCAAAGAGGATCTCCTTACTAAGGAGAGCCTTATGACAGTGTTCATCACATCCCTCCGAAGAACACATGAGAAGAAAAGATTAGATCACTGGCAGATATTGTAAACAAATTCTCCGTAATGTATAGCTATGAATTTTTACTAGATAGCTGAGCATGGTGATGGAAATAGCAAGACAAGGTAAGTGCAGGTATGTTTGTTTGCATATGTACTGGCAGTGAACACAGATCAGTGCTTCACAACTGTGGTTTCCCTTCATCATGGGGAGAGGGTAGAGGAATCTGCTCCCTGGGGGAAGCCTGACTTCTGGGCCTCTCGTGCTACAGTCTTTGATGAACCTCACAATGAAGATGAATGAAGTGCAGCTCTCTAATGTACAAACACGCAGACGTTTGTCTCAGAGAGGCAAAGCGAAGCACTGATGCCAAATTTAGGAATGTTGGGTGGAGAGAGACAGAGAGAGAGAGAGAGAGACAGAGAGAGATACACAGTCTGCTACTAACAGTACACACAGAAGCAAGACTCTTCCACAACCATCTTACATGAGACAGACTGAGAACCAGTCATGACAGAATTCCAATTTACCAACACAAACAAAAAACTAAATCTGAGAAGTGGATAGAGAGAGAGAGAGAGAGAGAGAGAGAGAGAGAGAGACAGAAAAACAGAACAGATTGGAATCTGTTATAAATGCATCAGTTTAAAAAGATCCACTTGTTTGGCAGGGAAACAGCATTCTGCTGGTGTGAATTTTTCATGAACCTCTTTGGCAAAATTGTGTCATTTTAAATAAATCAGCATAATCCACGTCCCGGGAGCAAGGCAGCCCGCCTGGACAGGCAGCCGCAGGACCGAAACTCCTCTGTGTGTGTGCGCCAGTGTGCTGATCTGTGGGTCAGCTCTTGAGGATCAGAGTGAACGTGAGCACTGTTGCATGTTCATGACAGTCAAAGGCTTAGCGTGTGTTGCCATTACTGAACACAGTGATGCATTTGAGTCTTCAACACACGAGTCTGCACTATTTTGTCAATTCTCTTTTCGTTCTTAATGGTGCCCCAGCCCACGTTGCCCACCAGGACGACCCCGCAGTTGATGGCAGGGTTGGATTGGGCGAGCTGTCCGTCAATCCAGTCCCGCCCCATGAACACAGAGTCCATGGTGATACTGGGCACCTCTAAGAGCAACGGCTTTAGCGCTATGTTCTGGAGTCTGTATAGAGTGGATCGTCTCCTTGTGGAGTTTTACACATTTCATTTTTCTGTTCTTATTTTGAATAGGACTAAGAACATTACTTTTGTTCTGCTATGTGCAAGTTCATGTGATAATTTTTGTGTGTGTGTGTGTGTGTGTGTGTGTGTGTGTGTGTGTGTGTGTGTGTGCATGCACGCAGCTTTCATCTGAATCCACATGTCATTGCCATGTGAAAAACAAATTGCATCCTGCTATGTTACAGAACAACAGAGGTCAGTCTGTGTGTGGGTGGGTGGGTGAGTAGGTGTGTGTTTGTGTCTGAGTGTGTGTGCGTTGTGTCTGTGAGTGTGTGTGTGTGTGTATATGTGTGTGTACCTGAGATGCTAGTCTCCTCATTGCTTCCTCTTGTCTCCTCCTCATCTCTGGGGTCCCAGGGCAGCTGCCACCTCCCAGAGTTCCATGAGAAGGCTGTGACTGTGTGAGTGGGATCCCATCTCCATCTACTGACACACACACACACACACACACACACACACACACACACACAAAATCACTTAAAGTACACTGAATTTAGACTACTGTAAAGGTCTCACATAAGGGCTACAAACACTTTCCCCAAAGATTGCACCAGCCAAGACTTTCCCCAAACCAACATTTTGACCCTTACATTTCTGTGACCCCTAACCTCTTGACCCTTACATTTGAGTGTCTCCTAACCTCTTGACCCTTACATTTGGGTGATCCCTAACCTCTTGACCCTTACATCTGGTGACCCCCAACCTCTTGACCCTTACATTTGGGTGACTCCTAACCTCTTGACCCTTACATCTGGTGACCCCCAACTTCTTAATCCTTACATTTGGGTGACCCCTAATCTCTTGACTGCTACATCTGGTGACCCCTAACCTCTTGACCCTTACATCTGGGTGACCCCTAACCTCTTGACCTTTACATTTGGGTGACCCCTAACCTCTTGACCTTTACATTTGGGTGACCCCTAATCTCTTGACCCTTACATTTAGGTGAGGCCTGTGGACTGTCGGAAGCGATCTGCCTCATGCGGTTGCCATGGCAGCTGAGTGCTACCAGACGGGAGATGATGGCTGTCTTGCCGAAGCCCACGTTGCCCACCAGGACGACCCCGTGGTTGGTGGCAGGGTTGGATCGGGCCAGCTGTGCGTCAATCTCCTGGAAGATCCAGTCCCGCCCCGTGAACACAGAGTCCATGGTGATACTGGGCACCTCGAAAAGCAACGGCTTTAGCGCTATGTCCTGGAGTCTGTACGGCGCAAACCTCACTGCAGCATGCAGAGAGACAGAGAGAGATGTATTAAAAAAGATTACAAATACTCACTGTACATACAGATGACAAACTGTTTGCTGTCTGCAACACATTTTACATTCTACATTTAAAAAGCCTCAAATGACAAATGAACCTTTTTATTTGAACAATGCACCCTCCTGTTCTTTCTCTCTTTCACATTCGTTTGCACACACCCACTCACAGCTGTACAGTAGAGCACAATAGCGTATAATGGAGTCCTCTGACAAGAATTACCACTGTGATGTTACTGGCCTCTGACACAGCAGGCAGGATGCAGTGTTAGCATACCAGCAACGTACATGACTGGGACTGCCAGGTTTCGTACAGGAGAAGGTCTGAATCTTCTCACAGTCATGGTGCCCACATGTGGGACCAGGCTAGAGGAACATGCCTCTGTAGTGGTCCACAATAAATCAAGCATAATCACACATACACACAACAGCTCAATGGAAATGGAGCACATAATGAGACTAGGCAGCGCAGATCTCAGCTCCTGGGAGCAACTGACTGCTCCTCCACCTTCCTGAAACTCTTTCCCATAATCTTTAGGAAGCATGGCAGTGGTTCTGAACCATTTGACTCATAGAACTGGATCCATACATGTCTGGTAGGGTTCCCTCCGAACGTGGATAAAGTCAGGCTAACCTGGGAGAGCGTGTAGATGTCAGTCTACTGCAGATCAGTGGTATTCCTTTACCATATGTAGCACATTCACAGAATAAGAATATATGATGCGTCTCAGTGTCCGCTTTCATGTGCTACATTCTAAAGACATTGTGTAGTGGACATAGCTCCACTAAAAACAAGGTGTAGTTGACATAGCTCCACTAAAGACAAGGTGTAGTGGACATAGCTCCACTAAAGACAAGGTGTAGTGGACATAGGTCCATTAAAGACAAGGTGTAGTGGACATAGGTCCATTAAAGACAAGGTGTAGTGGACATAGGTCCATTAAAGACAAGGTGTAGTGGACATGTGCTCAGATTTACCAAACCATTTTTAGAAGCAATCTGTTTGCAGAAACATCCTACTTCGAGTTTCTTGCAAAGTGGTATAAGATATATTTACAAAGTACTATGCTATTTCTGTCATGGTAAAATATGACACACAATGGGGAAAGTTCCTCTCTCTTCACAGAAGCAACTTGTAACTGTGTCCCACATCTAGGTGGCAGAGAAATTTGCACTGCATCCCTTCACTGGTTTATTGCCATTTTAAGACCCAACTGCTCTCTTGGGTCTTCAGAGGCGTCTTAAAATAAATAAGAGACGAGTGAAGCTAAAGGGAGTTTTGCTCAGTAAGGGCTGTGGTCTTGTCACATGCCATGATACGCCGCTGCATGTTTCAAACCTCTTTAAGGGACGCTTTTGAAGTTAGCTGCACTTTTACGTCTTTATGTCTTCTGCATGCTCATTTGCATATTGTTTATTTAGCATAATGCCAAGTGCCAGTTCTAATAAGCAGAAAGAAAAATATGGTTTTACTTGATTAATACGGTTTATTGTGACCTTTTATGAACAGCAGGGGAGCTGTTGATGTTTTCTGTCACAGGGTTTGTGCTAAACCTGACCAGCAGCATATGTGCCCGCTGTTTTGGTGAGTGTCCTATGGTCCTACAGTGGCTCTTCAGGGCAGTGTTATACGATACTGGCAAAAATGCTTCACAGATGTTTAAAGGATTTTTTCCCCTCATTATAGCAACATTTGCTAGGGTAAATTTGCTAGGGTATTGTTGGGTAACTCAGACGCCCCCAGACTTGCTTGGTGATATAGTTAAACACACACACACACGCACACACACACACACGCACACACACACACACGCACACACACACACACGCACACACACACACACACACACACACACACACACACACACACAGCAATATGTTAACACACTTTGAACCTTCATTTGTTGAATAATATGAATACTTAGTCTCTTCAGTCCATCCATAGGAAACCCATCTGGAGTGTGAGGCTGACCAGGACAATCACCACACCCAGTAGCTCGGTCAGTAGCTTATTTGCACATTGTTGCCTTCCATCCAATATTGCAAAAATGAGTAACAAACTATGGTTTATGCAGCTCTGTTCTGGGCTGCTGGGGAACAACAGACTGTAGCATCCTTAGATTATGGGAGGTGTCAGCTTAACTTTCTCACATCCTCTTCTCCCTCTCACCAGATGACGCGTTAGCCACTTTTAATTATTAACCAGGTGAGAATGACTCAGCAGACAGCAAAGGGGAGGAGTGAGGGCACAAGCCAAACTGTGCCCCTCCATGGATGTTGGGCGAATTGGGAATCACCAGGCCTTACAGGGCGGGACTTCAGGTTACAGGGCAGGCTCAGGGGCTTTAGAGTGGCACCTTCACATTCGTTTTTCTGTAAGCATGATGGGAATGTGGTGTCACTGTCACTGAAGGTGTGTCTGCCTTTATGAGCTTTGTGCTTGCTAGTGAGGGAGACGGGCAGTGTGTTAGCCTCCATGATGGCGTTAGTGACAGTGACACTGATGTGAGCAGGCAGGGAAGTCTCGTGATTCTGTACAAACATTCTCCCAGTGGGCTCAAGCTCAGGCCCACGGAAACTGCGAGAGGGAATGTGCAGATGGGGGAGGGAGGAGGAGAGGAAGGGGTGGGGATTTTGGACATTTAAACACCCATTTAAAATGTTGGATAGAAAACTGTTATATCAGATGGGGGAGGAGAAGTGGGCGGGTTTGGACGTTTAAACACCAATTTAAAATGTTGGATAGAAAACTCTCATGTGATTGATTTGGAGTATCTGGCTCGATCTAGAGTTTTCTCCCACATTTAATGTGACCCCCAAGGTCCAGACTCTCAGTACCTTTCCTGCATCCACATACCTCTCATATTAGCATGAATGAATATGAAGATCAGTAATTAAATAAAAGCCTGGGCAATCTACTATTCATCTGGGGACACAAACACAACATGCAATAAAACATGTGAACAAGCGCAAACACACACACGTGCACACACACACACACACACGCTTACCTCTTAGGTCCTGGCCCGGGCGTCCAGCAGCCATGCTATTCTGCTGGTTCATGCGTAGTGAGGTGCGCAGTGGTGCGTGTCTCCGCTCATCCAGGTAGGCCAGGTCCTCCAGGTGAGCAGAGCTGGTGGCTGAACGCGCAGAGAGAGACAACAGCGAGAAATGAAATAGAAGGCAGTGGTTCTTACACAACATGCAACCAAGGCCAGCGTGGACCTGAAGTAACAGGAATCATGATTCTCTTCCGCAGATAAAGTAGGTTACATGTTACCAGCTCTGATTTGGTGACAGTGAAGGGCAGGACCTATTGATTTCCCATATTTTAACAGTCAGCATTAGCTGCTAGGAAAAAAGAAACAGGGCATCTACATAAAGAAATGTAGGAACCACATAATGCCAGTTTTTCTCAGAATCATTACCGGCTGTGATATTTCTCCCTCTCAGTCTGTCCATCGTGCCTCGGCTACCGTGTACTACGCCAGGAGAGGCCTGAGCTTGTTGGTCACACGTTTGAGCTTTTGCACGCACCCACATTCAAACACCTTTCCATTCTTCTGTGATAGTGTCATGTCACGTAAAAAGCAGAGAGCTGCAACAGGGCGGTTTACTGAAGCGCTTTAGCATTCAGAGAAACCCACGGCTCTGTGAGGGAGTTCCTGATTCAGAGGATGAACACATAATAATAATAATAGTGAGACGAGTGAGAGGGAGAAGAACAGAACCCCTGAGAAGGTCTTCTCTAGCGTTGGCTGGAGAGTCCCAGGTAATAAAAATGATATATTGGAGATAATGTATAGAATATTTTAAAAGAATGATGTAAGTGGAAGTTGTAAGTGGAAGTACACAACACCTAAACAAGGTAGACAGTAGACGGTCCATTCAGACTGTGAGGTGCTGTATGGCGGTTATGGTCTGGTTTACTAAATAGGACTTACATACACTTACATATCTCTCAAGAAAAGAGATACTAACATGTTCAGACCGCACATATGAGCACTTGTAATTACTTCTCACCTCTTGTAAATACCATGTATCTCAAAGATACAGAGTCACCAATATACATAATCTTGGATAATCCAGATTAGCAGGTGCAGGATGGAGCAGATGATCAAGGTGGCTTCAATTAAAGTCTTGACTTTGTGAGAAAGGCAAAAACCTATTCCGATATGTGAGAAAATAAAGAGCGCAGAGCAGATATTCGCTCTCATGTCTTCTGTGGAATGCTGCTCTGTTGAGGACAATGTCCCTCCTGGGTAACAACAACTCTCTGGTGTACATTAATAGTCTAGGTGATGGTGGACCCAACTCATATTTGTGAGGTCAGTTCACTTAATATTAGGGGTGGGACGCGATTAAAAAAATGAATCGAATTAATTAGAAGCGTAATTAATTAATCGAAATGAATCGCATTTTAATTGCATTTCAATATTTAACATGAGAAATATTAATTTAAGTTTGAATGATGAATGAATCAACGAACATAAGCATAAACTTCAACATCTTGTTTATTTTTCTACCAGTATACTACACATACCAATAGATTAATGCAGAAAACAGAGCAAACAGTTTTCAGAACACTGGAAATTCTGACCAAAAAGTTTTTGGGAGTTTTGCTCAGGATATTGGAATAAGAAGAACTGAAGTAAATCAGATGATGTTTTTTTTTTCTTTAAATTTCCCAGGCCTCTGCCACAGGCATCTCCATAGTGCCTAGAAGTGGTCTTCTGCATGCTTAATTTTTTTGCTAATGCTGTTCCAGCGTGCCGCGTGCCAGTGATTATGCCTCGGCGTGCCAACGGTGGCACGCGTGCCATAGGTTGCCGACCCCTGATCTATAATGTGAGCTGTCATACCAAGATAATTCTTGTTGCTAACAGAGGTTCAGTGATCCCCAGTCAGAGCCACATTTGTGGCGCTCTTCACAATAACCTGTTTTACTTCCCTTTCCTCATCATACAGCTGCTGGATTTTCTTCGACATTGTCTTTCGGTACGGCAGTTCGTAACTTGCATCAGCTGACGCAGTGTGCAGCGCTTCTTGTAAGCCTTTATCTTCAACCACAGAGAGCGGTCTACAGTCCACAGCAATCCATCTCGCCACTGAATTGGTCAATTTGTCTGATGTGGACTTTGACATTTTGTTTCTTAATTTGAACCCTGACACGTGGTGCTCGTACTAGGAATACATTTAGCAGCTAAGTTATCATTACTGACCTGCGCGTTAGCCCCAACATGTTTTGCGAGGCGGTAACAAAGGGTGGAAGTGCTCCTGTGATTTTTGTTTGTACTTCCATCTGGAAGTCTCTTATATTTAAATTTCCCATCCATCAGCAGCCTCTTCAGTCATCTCCATCATGCTCATCTTATTGTGCGTCCATATAATCTGTATGCCTGGAACTCGTGCACTGAGAAACATTCCACTGTGCAAAAGTGTCTCGTCCGTTAAATGCGTTAAATTTTTTTAGTTCGTTAATTTCCCTGTAATTAATTAATCGAAATTAACGCGTTAAAGTCCCACCACTACTTAATATATATGTATTTGTGGTGTCATATGCAGTGTCATCCTCTCGCCAGATGCCCTGGGTGTGGTTGGCACCAAAGAGCTCAATCTTGGTCTCATCAGACCGGAGAACCTTGAACCAGTCTGCCTCCAGGTGATCAGGAGCATGACATGAAGCTTTGAATGTAAAGGTACTTTAAGAGCTTGCCTGGAACAAACACCATTGCAGTGGTGTACATTACTTATTGTAACCAATGTCCCCACTGCTATGAGACCTTTGCAGAGGTCCGTCTTTGTTGTCCTTGACCTTTCAGACAAGATTAGCCTCGGCATGGGAGGAGTCTTTGAAAGGCTGTTCAGGCTGTGGAGGGTTAGCATAGTTCCAGAAGCTTTCTGGGTGATGCTCCCAGCGGTGGAGACAGCTAGGCCCAACTGCTTGGAAAGGCTTTTGTACCCCTTGTAAGTCGTGTGACCCTCCGCAATGTTGTCTCGGATGTCCTTGGAATGCTCCTTAGACTTTCCTATGTATAAACTCTAAATGTGTCAACCTGCAAAATCAGCAGGGGGTTGAACACACACACACACACACACACACACACACACACACACACACACACACACACACACACACACACACAGTGTCTCCTGCAAGGCTCATCGGGCTGCTGAGACCACTACACTTTAGCACACACAGCATCCAAGTAGACTGGCATTACCTGAGAACACCACAGGTCAGATTCTTGGCCAGAAAATAGAGGTGCCTTCTGTCACATTATCCAGGGCATATGCAGTTGAGTGTGTGTGTGTGAGTGTGTGTACATGCAGGTAAGCCCATGGTAGTTACATGGTGGAACACAAAGCACTCTGCATCATTTCAAAGAATTCCATCCGTGCTGCAGATCAGCTTAGATCAGCTGAAGTCTCTATGCATCTGCAAAGCAGCATCCTGCCATGACAGAGAAGGCTCTTCTCATAGGGTCTCAGAGTCATGAGCCCTTGGTCTGCACGCATGGGTGTTTGTGTGTGTATGTCTGGGCATATCAGACTGCAAAGCTTGCTATATAGTAAGTACACACACACACACACACACACACACACACACACACACACACACACACACACACACACACACACACACACACACACACACACACACACACACACACACACACACACACACTGCTGTTGATGTGTCTCCTTCTAACTTCACTCAAAGCAATGTTCTGAAATAGACATAAAAAGGCACGTTGTGACTATACGATC
This sequence comes from Brachyhypopomus gauderio, assembly GCF_052324685.1. Classification (NCBI taxonomy): domain Eukaryota; kingdom Metazoa; phylum Chordata; class Actinopteri; order Gymnotiformes; family Hypopomidae; genus Brachyhypopomus; species Brachyhypopomus gauderio. Next base: position 26,339,320 of record NC_135213.1, on the reverse strand, counting down.
TTAAAACAATACTTTGAACTTGAGTTTATGTTTGTGTGTCAAGTGCTGGTGAAATGCTATGACAGGTATGACATTACTCAGTAGCAATACTTTCAGTGTGTTGGTTGATGTTGTCTGTGTGCAAGTGCGCGTAAATGTGTGTGTGCGTCTGTGTGTGTATGGTCGCGCATGTCTGCTCAGATTGAAGAGCTTCACCAAGGAACAAAAATGTGATCCCCTCTAGCAATACCCAGGATTCCACCTGAAATATGCAGTGGGCCAATAGTAATGTTGCTTTTATGTGGCTACACTCCACTTTTTTGCTAGGGTTTTTCCTATAGCTGTAAGTGCTCTTGCTGACTGAATTGTTCCTAATCATCTAGCTACGGCAGCACTTCAGTAATACTTATTCTTAGCAAAATCTTCACTTTATTTTTGTGTCCTTAACTGTATGTTTTATCACTGAATAAGTGTCTATTAAAGGAATAAAAGTATAATAATATGAAAGTAGCAGACATGATTAATGATAACCTGACTGTTGGGGACAGAGTGTACTGTTTGGCTCTAGAGTAAGAGAGCTCTAGAGTAAGTTTGGCTCTAGAGTAAAAAGCATGGCTTGTGTTGTGTTTTGTCTTCATGTGACTGCCTGTCGTACATCCTTCATGTGTGCAGAGGTCCACTGAGCACTATCCGTACATTATTCTCTCCCTCTCCCCCTCACTCTCTCCGTTCCTCTCCCTGCAGAGTAACGTCGGTAGTGCGCTGAGGGGTCTAGGCCAGGCAGCTTTGATCTCCTCTACCACGGGAGCTCAGCCAGTCCACCGTGCAGATTTCCCACCATCCCGCTGTTCTACAGCGCGTTCTCCTTTCTCTTCCCTCAGCCCAAAGAGAACCCACTCCTCTCTTGGCTCGACTCGTCCTCCTGCCGATAATCCCCTACTTTACATTGTCATGCTTCTTCCACTGCTTTCGATCTCACACTCCTTATAACAACTAATAACTCTCTCGTTCTCACTCTTGCCCTTCATCGTTCTCCTCTTCCCCAGGCACCTTCTCTCTGTTCTCCACCCACTTTCTTTACCTTGTCTGCGCTGCTAGTGTTTTGCAATAGCACCTTCCTCTCCACATCCCACGTTCCTTTGAAGGCCCTGCTAACAATGAGTCTCCACAAACAGCCTATGGTAGTCGTTAAGCCCACAGACACCAGTTAGACTGCACCTAAGTCCTGTGTCACCTTAGTGCACCACCAGAAAACATCCAGACTCCCACTACAGAGATCTGCGGGGGAAGTACATGGCATGCAAAGACCCTCACAATATGCACAGCTTTTACACAAGCAACACACACCAACATTGCCTTCCCTGGTCAAGAGGAGTTTAAGTAGGCATTATTTTTGTAATGTCTGGAGCTAATCAGAAAACAGCAATGTTAATAATATGGTAACACTCCAGCCATTTTAGTCTCCTCTCTCATTTATGCAAGACTTTCTTTGTTTTGTTGTTCTTGCCTCCCCCTGACAAATTAGCTTTAATATTGCTCATCCTTTCCTAACCCAAACAACCAAATCACTTCAAGCGGCTCACAAGTACAACACCTAGGAGTTCTACAACCACAGAGATGACACAGGGAACAGCCTTTGTTGTGATGTCGGTGTGTGTATTTGGTCTATGCTTTAGGGAGTTCCAGCCCGGATGTCATCGGCTGATTGCTGCTCTTAGATGTCACTCGTCCACCGTTATCAACACTTAACAGAAAAGTGCATAGACACGCAAACACACGCACAAACACACACACACAGACACATACGCACAGACACACATGTAAACACAAACACGAGCGTAAAACAGGCACGAGAGTAGAAATACTACGGTAATCAAATGGAGAGGCTAGAAAATTAAAGAGAGTCTGGGAGCAGAAAATAATGATCAGGTCCTGTCAGTTTTAAGCATGTCAGAGTAAGTTGTTAGGTATGTTAGGCGATGTTAAGTAATCTCTCTGTTAGTAGGACAGGAAACCCCGAAGCTGATCCCAGAGCAGCAGTCTAATCCGGAGAGATCTGGGACACCCCCTTCAAACCGCAACAGACAGCAAACCAAACCAGCAACACAAACAGGGAACAAGGCCGTGATGCACTCACCTGCCACAGAGTTGGGGCGGGGCATGAGGTACAGAGGGGTGGGGTAAGAGAAACTGTGGGCGGAGCCAGGCTCAGGGATCTTGTTCAGGCTGTGACTGGAGGCGGTCATGTTCTCGTCGAGGCGGTAGAGGCTGGAGTCCAACGTGGCGCGGTGCGAGTGCCACAGCTTGAGGCTGCTGGCTCGTGAGCTCTCGCTGTGTTTGCCATCCCGCTCGGCAGGCTCGGAGTAGCTGGTCAGGGTGGCTGAGTGGTGGGGAGGGCCCAGAAGGTGGAGATACGGACAAACACAGAGGAAGGTTGTTTATGGAAGAACACGGAGAAAAGGAGGGCTGGCAGAGCCCCAAGAACCAAGTACAGGTGTGTGTGTGTGTGTGTGTGTGTGTGTGTGTGTGTGTGTGTGTGTGTGCGCGTGTGTGCGTGCGTTTATGTGCATGCACATTCGCAAGTTTATATGAGCATGTGGCAAGCAAGAGGAAGTAACTGAGAGGAAGTCAGTAGCCCACTGTTGAGTGGGTCTACCTTTTGTGGAATGTTTCCTTAACACAGGTACTTCTTTCCAGCCTACAGCATAGCAGTATTAACTTTAGATTGAGTTAAAACTGCCATTTCATGAATGAGAAACATTCACACATTCATAAATGTGTAGCTTTTTGCAACATTAGGGGAAGTGTAGGTTAGTGTGCTGGGTAATAAGCAGTCCAATGTGAACATACATAACTGACCCCAGAAAAGCCCATTACTTCTTATGTGTGTCTGCTGCAGTTTAGTAAAGCAATAAGATATCCTAGTAGAGCATTCATCATGGACAATAAGCACTGCATTAGTTTAGGAATCAGTTTGTGTTAGTGTGTGAGTGTGTGTTTTCAACGGCCTGAGAATGTGTGTGTTCTACTCACCGATGATGCCACTGTCTCTGCTCTCCAGGGTGGAGGTGGGACTGGTGACAGGCTGCCCCTGCACTCCAGGAGGAAGGGTGGAGCAGGGGCTGCATGCTGGAGGCGAAGCAGTGCTGCTGGTCAGGGTGGAGCACGGGCTCATCCGTCCACTCACGCCCACACCCTGCACACAAGGCGCACACTCTCCCTCAGCAGCTGTGTCTGTGCGTGCGCGTGCGAGCCTCATTAATCTCTGTCCAGGCAGGAAATCCTACTGCACAACAGGAGGAAGCCCTCCATTAGCCCCACCCCCTCCCTCAGCAGGCACTCCATCCTGTCTGTCAGTTGCCAGGCGATGGGGTTGCCGTGGCACCCTGATCGCACCCAGTGACAGGCTCGGCTGGAGTTGCCCCGGTGTTGGTTGCCCTGTCCTGGAGCTTTAATGACACATTAATTCATAATTCACTGAACTCAGGGCGCAAGTTAAAAGGCTCCATCTAGCTTCAAGCAACTTCCACCTTAAATTATCTTTATACTACAGCAACTAATTACATGTACTGACTAGCAACTAACAAAACATTTATTCTATACGAATTCAAATCAAATTTAATAAAAAGAATTATCTGACTTCCACACTGGTCTAGAGTACAATAAAGTTTGAACAGAACTCAAATGAAACATGACCCAGCACGGATAGTTTTAACATTAGCATGTGTACTTGGCTTATTTGTTCTCATAGAGGCTTTGTCAGCTCTCTGCCTAATAGGTCTTAACTATTTTAAGTGAACTATTTTAAGTGAAACCTGAAAATGACGTCACAGGAAATGTGCCATGGAAAAGGGGATCTTCTAATGTCACTTGGAGAAAAGCTAAACAAAGTGAAAGTATTCAGGGGAAAAGTGCTTCATCAACAGAACCAAATATCAATGTTACAAGTACTGTACAATTCCCTAATTAGAGGCAAAGTCGTTTTAATGTGAATCAGGGTCATTTCAAGGCAGAAAAAAGATGAATAATGAATGTCTAACACCTTGGAGGAAAAACAGAGAAAATGTACCAGAGGAGGACGTTTGGAAGAGCTCTTACTGAGACCCTCCATCTTCTGTATATACAATGGGTGTATTATACAACAATATAAACAATTTCATTTGCCCGATGGCCATGAAGAAATAATGTATGAATGGCGGGTAAACCCTACATTATGAAAAGTCACTTCATTTGCATTGTTTTGTGTTGAATCTATAATTATGAATCTATGCTGAATGTTTTCTTGAGTGTGAATAAACAGTGTTCTTTTGTGGAAGAGAGGAGAGCTTTGGCTTCACTCATTCCATTCACCCTAAATGGCTGTCACATACTGTGACAGAGCCCGTCTTGTTCCTCCATCTTGGCTCAGTTTCCACTTAAGCCTATTCATTCCCCAGAGCTAGGTACTGCGACTGAAAGTGCTTCAAGTCACCACGTTAGCTGTCTCCCCTGGTGCTTACTCGTTCTCTGTAGATGCTGGAGGTTAGATAGCCTACCTGTGTGTCATCAGCCACCTCCTCCATGATGTACTGAGGTCCCTCAATCAGTTTGTCTCCAAGTAGGAAGCCAAGCCGAGTCATCAATGTGTTGGAAGCCTCATCCACTGTGGGAGGGGGACCAAGCTCCTGACTTACCCCCCCTGACAGAGATAGATGTAGAGAGAGAGTTAAAAGAAGCACTGATCTCAAAACCCCACTCAGCAAGTTGGCAAACAAACTAGTCTCTTGTCCTGTAAATGTCAACTTCAGGGCAATCAAGTCGACAAGCTCATGTCTATTTATAAAACCCCAAAATAAAAATTCAGACATGATGCAGCCAAGCTTCTATATGGCATCAGTTTCTTTCTATAATTCAGCCTCTTCACAAAGTAAGCTTCAGGGTGCTGCAGTTACAGAGAGTCTACCGGTACTGACTGACACACACACACACACACACACACACACACACACACACACACACACACACACACACACACACACACACACACACACACACACACACACACACACACACACACACACAACAGGTTTACAGCTCCTTAGATGTAGAATGTAACCATGAGTGAGAGAGAGAAAGAAAGAGAGAGGAGGTGAGGGGCAGGCAGAGAGAGAGAGAGAGAGAGAGAGAGAGAGAGAGAGGGGGGGGGGGAGAGGGAGAGAGAGGGGGAGAGAGAGAGGGACAGAGAGGGACAGAGACAGAAACCATGAGTGGGAAGAGATAGCAAGGAAGAGGGAGAGAGAGGTTGAGAGGATGAGAGAGAAGCAGAGGGAAATGGAGAGAGAGAGGAAGAGGTAAAGCAGGAGACAGAAAGAGGAGGAGGAAGAGAGCGAGAGAGAAAGAGGGAGATACATAACAGACCTGTTCTCACCCATGTGCCAGTCTACTAGTGCATAGAAATCCAGATTTGTTGAGCATCCAAATCTACCTACATGCATGTGTCTGTTAAAAAGTTCCCAAAGTTCTTTATGTGTGAATTAGGGTATGTGTGTAATGAGTCCAGTTCAACGCATCAAACTACAACAGGACACCATGCACAGCTTAAAGTCACCCTCTACTAGACACTGACTTCATACAGCAAATTAATGTGAGACTAGTGTAGGGGCTGTAATAAAAAGAATGGAAGACAGTGTTTAACTTTTTCTGTAAGAACAACCCTTTTAATATATCTTACTGCAGAAATCATTATGTATTTTAATCCTGTACATTTTGCAGATATATTCTGAACCTTTTCATCCTTTACATATTTTAAGTTAAATTAACCAAGTAATTAAATACAGTTAGTTCAGTGCAGGATAAAATGAATTAGAACCTTATTCTTAACTTTGTAATGAGCATACAGATCTGTGTAATTGTTGGTAGGGTAGTTATCGTCAGTGATTCCAGCATTCACCATTACCCTGTTTACCTGGTCATTTCATTAAATGATAATTTAACCACATGCATTTTGCACTTGGTAGACAGAATTGTCAGTTAGTCACTTTGAAATCTGATTGCATTATACTTAATATGCAAATCGGCTCATATATAACAACCATCTGCCTGTTTTTCCTGTTTCCTACTATGCAAAAATTGTTGCTGCCTCAAAAATTTCAAATTTGCATGGCATTATGCATTTCTTTAAACCAGGTGGAATGAAGCAGCTCCAGGAGATGATACTCGTCAGACTAAATAATACAGTGATGACGCTGACTGCAGCTGTAACTGACACGACTACTGGTCACAGATAAGTTTGGGCAAGAGAAAGGAGTGAAGACTGCTGGGAGTGTATTATGCTTTAGATCTTCTTGTGATCATGGAACTCATGTCCTATTACACTTTATGGGGTTTTGGTTGTTGAATGTAGTTTGGAGAGATCATCTGGATAAAAAGCATCTCAGACCACCTCCTGAGGTAGACTGGGGGAATGTTTTAAATGTGTATTGGGTGCATTTACACCTTACAGCTGTTCCTGTACCAAATGGGTTTCAACACACTCATTCAGAGTAGGACTTCCAAGAAACCAGCACAGACCTCTATTACTGTTATTCCTTATTTTGTTCCTCTTGAGGTTTTCCCGTTGTGTCTTGATTCATCTCAAGGTTCTACTGTCACCTTTTGCTTCCTCATTGCGGGCTTGGTCAGCTTTCTGACAATGGCTATTAAAAGTGCTTCAAAAGCAAATTTGACTTGACTAAATTTGACTAGAATGAAAAATGCTACTTTTATCTTTTAAGTGAAGGACCCCTGATGGCCTTCATATATATATATATATATATATATATATATATATATATATATATATATATATATATATATTTTATATATATATATTTTATTTGACCAAAGGCTATATATAACGAAAACAAAGACATTTCATGTAACAACTAATTCTTAGCAGCATCCTTGGGCACCCTCATGCAGTTAGAATGGTACATTCGACTATTACGTTCATAGTCGACTAGCCCTTTCAGGCACACACACAATTCTTTTTGCATAATACCAAATTTACTGATATGAACAAGTTACAAACCATTAAACTAAAACAGATTTGGGGTAATTTTTTTAAATTCAGGGTCAAAGTTCATTTCTGAGGTGGTTTCTCTGGGTAACCACTGTGCATTAAGTGGCGCCTACTATATTACTTACATTTTCATTTAATTCTCAGCTACCTGTAAGATTGCATTGTATTATTTAATTTTTTGTGATAAAGATGAAAGCAGCTCTTTGTCTGATTGATGCACCGCCCAACTTTGCACTCTGTGCACATCCATTTCATTTCTTCAGTGGTGACGGGCTGGAAAGTTTTCCCTGCCTGGGTGGCATACAGGTTACTGTGAAATGTCATATGCTCAAAAAGATCCTCATCAAATAAGCACATGAAAAAGTCTACTGGACTGGTCAGTTCATTAGTGTCAACTGGACCAGTTTGTTCACAACATTCGGGGATATAGGCTCAATGTCTATCACCATTTCTCCATGTGATTTCTGTTTGCCCTACATGCACTGTGGTTACTATGGGTAACCACCAATTTTGACCCTCTACTTGACATATTTTCACAGTGGTTACTAGGCAAAACCACCACATTTTAGCCCTATAAATGTATATATTGTTTTAGTTTTATTATTATTTTTCTATTTTCTCAGTCTATAGTATGTTATCTACAATTAAAAACAACAACTATACATACAAAACCAACCTGGATCACCTGGTAAGCAATTTTGGACAGACCCCTCCAACAAACTTGCAGACCTAGCTTTTACAGAGAAACTACAGTGCTTACATCACTTCCTGTGTGTTACTTTTTTAAGGGTCCGTGTAACAACATGAAACATTTTCAGAAAATTTAGAGGTTCCCTCTTTTTCAGTAATAGTAATTTAGCCAAACAGATCTCAATCTAGAATTTCTTGGACTTCAGTGATGATGTCTCTAATAGCATCTCAAAGTAAGTCTTATGAGGCCAAAGACAAAACTACGATACTGATTTCAAACAGTCATTCATTACTGACAAACTGTGAAGACCCTCTTAAGACTTTCTGCTCATAGCCATGGTAAAATACTGTTGTCATGTTTTCATCAAGACAACACAATACAACTCTCTCTTCATCCCCTGGATGAATAGTGTCAGAAAGTTGAACTCTATTGCATAATTTTGTTCATTCTTTGCCAGGTTAAAGCCTGTATCCAATTTGTTCTGTTTTTCAGGCCCTGGAACTTCTAGCCCATTCTATTGCTTTTCAACATTTGCTCCTATCAGTTTTTACCACTGTCTGATTCTTAACTTAAAATTTTGCTGAACCTACACAAATCTGCTAAGCTGAAAATGTAAAAAGCACATGGAACACAATTTATTTTACCATAAAATTCCGTTCGGGAAATCTCAAATTGTAGAATACACATTTAATTTAATCAAATAAAAATTCTGATGTGCAACTTAAATTATGAGATATATTTGTTTAAGCATTATTCAGCTATACAAATAAAACTTAACATTCCAAATAACCTCAACTTTAATAAGACTTGAAAAGTATTTTTTATTGAAAGTTCTGTTTGTGCTGAATGTGTATCTGTACAAGCCAAGAGTGGAGACTAATCTAGAAGAAATACTGTCCTGTAAGTTGGATCATACTAATTTCACTGCATTTCTCTAACGGCTAACTTTTCTTTATAAAGTGGATATTTCTAGCATATATTTCTGATTCAATTATACTTCAATAATATTTTAAGTAAAATTTAAACTTCAGTTGTTCAAACAAAAACACACATATATAATCATGTCCATTACAAGCAAATGAATCTCTAAATTTGAAGATGCATGCTATTCATTGTTGAGGTCATGCCTATATGTCTTAGTTTTCATACAATTTTTACTGCAACGTAATTTTTTGAAGACTTAACTTTTACTTTTAAAACAGTAATATTATACTAAGCTATATTTGTTTTTACTCAAGTGAAAGACCTGTGTACCTTTCCCAACCTTGGTGCTCCCACACACTCCCAAGACACTTGTTTTGAGATTAGGGTATTTATAGCAGCAAACAGTCTAACTGACAGGTATGTTAAAAAAGGATTGGGGAGACCTCTCCATTTAAATATCAATGGTGTCTGAAAATATCTCTAATCTTAAATAGTTCACAAAAGACTGTGTCTGATCATTATTAGATATGAGTTTTTAGCAGTTACCGGTTATTCAAATTGTTAGTCCTATGTTAGATAAGGGAAGACATTGCTTGATAAGATAAATATGTAACTGAGTGTGGAATTGACTGTTATTGCCCTCGTCCTCGTTAAAGCATGAGTGGAGTGACGAATGTTTCATGTCAGAGCACTGAGACGAATCCTCATGAACAGCATCAGTGCCTACGCTCTTTCCACAAATATCCTCCATTACAGGACACGCATAAACACACACACACCACAACATATCCTCCATTACAGGACACGCATAAACACACACACACACACACACACACACACACACACACACACACACACACACACACACACACACACACACACACACACCACAACATATCCTCCATTACAGGACACGCACAAACACACACACACACCACAACATATCGTCCATTACAGGACACACACACACACCAAAATATCAATATCCTCCATTACAGGACACACATGCACACCAAATATCCTCCATTACTGTACATGCACAAACACACACACCAAAATATCCTTCATTACAGGACACGCACACCCACCCACCCACCAAAATATACCATATACCATTACAGGACATGCACGCCCACCCACCCACCCACCCAAATATACACCATTACAGGACACGCACAAAGACGTGCAAAAAAATATTCTCCATTACAGGACACACACACACACACACCCCAAAATATCCACTATTACAGGACACACACACACAGAGCAAAATATCCTCCGTTGCAGGACATGCAAAAACACACACTCACACACCAAAATATCCTTCATTACAGGATATGCGCACACACAGATGTGCACCAAAATATCTTCAATTACAGTACATGCACAAACACACACCAAAATATCCTCCATTACAGGACATGCACAAACAAACCCCTACACACTTTAAGGCTCTGATCAATACATATAAAAGGTACACAAATGCCAACCTTTCTGTCTAACAGATTAACAGGTGATGTGAGGTTACATCAAATGAAGTATAACGTTACGATACCTCCTCATGGTGTACTGATACCACCACACACACACACACACACACACACACACACACACACACACACACACACACACACAGAAGCCTCTTATCAGAATGGATGCCTCTCTGTTTGGCTTCTGAAGGGTGATTACGAATATGCATTCCATATGAACACAGGCATGTCACCCAACTGCCCTACACACCTTCCAGCCAGAGAAATATAGGAGATGGCACAAACACCTCTCTCTCTCTATTGCTCTCTCTCTACTTCCTTTAACTCTCTCTCCTGTTCTCTCTCTCTCTCTCTCTCGCTTTCTCCTTTCCTCTCTCTTCCCATTTTTGCACTGCAAAAAAGAAGACAGATGGTTGCTATGGTAACAGGCCGTGCGGTAGGAGAAGGGAGGGTGTACTTTGCTGTGCTGGATCACCTCTCAAATGTGTGTGTGTGTGTGTGTGTGTGTGTTAGAGAGAGAGAGAGAGAGAGAGAGAGAGAACCTGCCCTGATGTCTCCATGCCAGACCCTGCATGAATAGGTATCAGTGTAAGAGACGAGCATGACATGTAAAGATAACAGTGAGACTACACATCTATAGAAGAGAGGAGAGAGAAAGGAGAGAGAGACACAGAGATGGGGAGAAAGACGGAGAGAGATAGATGGGGAGAGAGAGAGAGAGAGAGAGAGAGAGAGAGAGATGGGAGAGAGAGATATGAGAGAGAGGTAGAGAGAGAGAGAGAGAGAGATGGGAGAGAGAGATAGAGAGAGAGAGAGAGAGAGAGAGATGGGAGAGAGAGATATGAGAGAGAGGTAGAGAGAGAGGTGGCGTGTACTGTGGTACCCTAAACAGCAGTGGGCCTCTATGGATGTGTGATTGACAGGGAGAGAAGAAGAGAGTGTAACATAAAACAGAGGGAGAGAAAGAGAGAGGATGGGGAGAGAGAGAGAGAGAGAGAGAAAGAGAGAGAGGATGGGGAGAGGAGGGAAAGGAAAAAAGATGAGAGATCAAGAAGAAAAATGGAAAAAAGATGAATTAGTAAGAAAACAAAGTGAAAGAGTGTAAAAAAGCAAGAGAGTGAGAGCGAGAGAGAGGGTGAGAGGGAGGGAGTGAGAGAGAGAAAGGGAGAGGGAGGGAGTGAGAGAGAAAGGGAGAGGGAGGAAAAGTGTTTGCAGGGGCGGCTGACTCACAAGTGGTAAATGAAGCCAGTCATTACAGTGCTGTCTCACACACTTTTCACCATGCACTAGAATAACACTCTACCATTTTTTGAATACAGTATTTCAGACAGTTATCAGGGAGTATTATAACACAGGAAATTTCAAGTTTGTATACCATTTTTAAATGTCATAATTACATTACAAGTTGCTGAAACCCGATATTTGCTAAACTAGATATTTAGTTCCACTTAAATGTTTGCCTTTTCCATTTCTAAACAATGTGCCGACCGAGCCTGTGATTTCCTATACTGAAGGTACAGATTCTCTGAATGTTCCCATTCTAAACACTGGGCTAAATTCATAAAGTCTATCACCACATAGATTAAATGTGATGTTCACAAATAGCGCCCAGTAACATGTAGCACCATTCATAAATGTAGATTGAACACTGATTATGGACTGCATAATCTTTACCTCTAACAATGTTTGGTCACACATGCAAATAAAAACATACTGCCCACGCAGCTAACTAAGAAACGTATTCAAAAGGCAAAACTTTTTAATGGCAGTAAAAAAAGAGGGAGGTGGAGGAGGAATGTGGCTTGCTCGAGTAAACTCAGAATGCCTCGCTCTTCTGTCATAACATCAGTGAAGTACTGACTAGAGATACATTGTGCAGCTCCGCAATGGTTTAAATAAATACTTAAGTCATCGATTTAGCTCCAAACTGCAGTTCTCATCTTGGTAAAAGTTGCAAATACACTACATTTCTATGTACCTGGCAGCACTCTAATGGGCTATTAACAGGCTTGTCAGTCATGTGTTTCTTGGGCACATGTTTTACCATGTATTGCCTCTTGCGCACAGGTGAATTTACCCCAGGCAAGTCCCCATTATCGCTGCGTTAATTTAATGAACAAGAATTAAATACGCGCTTTTTGCATGCTTTGCATGCACAGTTACTGTCAGGTTTTATCATGTATTTAGCCCTATATAAAGGGTTAGATGCCCTGTGTGAGAGTGTGTATGTTGTGTGTACATGGTCGTGCACGTGACAGGAGCAGCAGGTCATGATGCTGCATTCTGTTAGATGTGAAACACAGCCCACTATGTGTGGAACTATAAAATCAATGCGTCTCTTATCCTGAATTCTCAGAATAATTCAAAAGCTCAGTATAACTTTTACAAGCATGACACATCTGCACGCCTGCAGCAAGCTAGCCCAAGAGAACAGGAGTGTGAAATCTCCCTGAAGCTTCAGTGACCCCGGCATGTACTCTCAGCAAAAGACATGCAGCAGAGAAATGCTGAAGAGTTCACCCAGCCATGGAGAAATGCCCGAGAGAGAGAGAGAGAGAGAGAGAGAGAGAGAGAGAGAGAGAGAGAGAGAGAGAGAGAGAGAGAGAGAGAGAGAGAGAGAGAAAAGCAATGAATGAAAAGGAAATGACCAATGTTGTTAAATGAATATACAGAATTTGGCTAATACATGTCCTTCAAATGTAGACAGATGTCCTTCAAAACACAATTATATTGAACTTTCTAGCAGCATCTAAGCTTACCTACTTCACCCGTTTAGCTGTTCTCCAACTTATGAATCAGCCACAGAAATATTTGGTTGTGGAAACTGATACAAATAATTGAACTGTGTCTCGATATGTCCTGGCACTCATCAGAGAAACAAACATGTAAACTTGCAAAACAAAGAAGGGGGTACCGAACACTAGAATCACAATGGAGGTCAAACATGGTGAGCTCTTACCAGGTGTGTGTATGTCCATGTTAGGATGCCGTGAAGCGGAAGGAGTGTGTGTGTGGAGGTGGAGACCAGGCTCAGCTATGGGAGGGCTCTCCACAAACATAGCCTTCCGAAGTGGGGCTGGGAGCATGCACAGAAACACACACACACACACACACACACACACACACACATACACACACACACACACACACACACACAAAGACACACACACACACACAAAGACACACACACACACACAAAGACACACACACACACACACACACAACAGACCATAGGGAGGGATTAGGGTCACAGAAAGGAGGACAAAGAGGGGTCAAAAGCCAAGGTCAGAACAGGGAACAAATATGACAGATATAACAGTGTGTGTGTGTGTGATTTACATAGAAAGGGTAGCACTTAATGGTGTTGATGGTCAAACACAAATTAGATGGATAGTGGACATCTTGGTAATGTGGTTATAGAAATGTAGAAATGCACAGGGCATTTGTCCTCCGACAGGCCATTCAATAAACATAACAACTGAGTCAGCAACTGTGTGTGTGTGTGTGTGTGTGTGTGTGTGTGTGTGTGAGTGAGAGAGAGAGATAATTCAAATCTATTTGTGTAAGGAAAAATGCACGTTTTTTTCTTCACTGCTGCAGTTATAATGCTGAGTGAAGTGATTATATTAGATGTAATACACCACTATTCTGAGACTGCAAATGCTTTAGGTGTGATTCTGTCTCCCAGACTATTATCTCTTTTCTTTTTCTCCAAGCTACCATTTTATGGGTACCAACATTCAGGTACCTGCCAATGATTTTAAAGGTGAAAACTGCCAGTCTTGGGCACTCTGGTCTGGAGAAATGACAGCTATAACAGCAACAGCAAAAAGGTCACACAGGACACTTTGGTTTTACAGGACACTTGGTTTTACAGGTTTTATGCCTGATTGCCTGCGTCCCTTTCTGTCCTGGTCCAGGTTCTGGAAACAGCCGTCCTCTTACCTCGTTATTCGCTCCGCCCTACCATTTGGAGTGTCCTACATGTGTGTGGTGTGAGTGGCCCAAGCGGGGAGAGAACAGAGAGAGAGCCAAGAGGGAGAGTTCGGGGAGAAAGACAAAGACAGCAGAGACTATTGTGTACCTTGCATAACCCATAAGTGTGGTCTGGTGTTAGTTGCAAGACTGTGATAACCTATATGTATTTCCCTGTCTAATTTCCTGATTGTGTGGTGTGAGCCTTCTGTGAGAGGAATGACTGTACCGATTCACTGGCTTTATTTTAGGTTAGTTATACTAATGTTCTTTTCTAGAGGGGGGGGTTTGTTTGTTGTTTTAGGCATGTATCCACTCATGACATTTGCCAGTGTCTGTTACAATATAAAAGCAGTTGGTTGCTATAACTTTGTTTCTGGGTTTCCTTACATATCAGACTATAATCATCCATTTATACTTTATATTACTGTTACATCTCGACACCTAGACAAGGTTCGTAACAACAGGACCCTGGTTTTAATCATGCGAATTAGTGCAACTTTTCCATCCTCTGGTTCTACTAGATTGAGCCAAGTAAAATCAAGAGAACAGAAAAGAATTGAACTAAACTGAAGTAAATTGAACTGAAATGAATCCCAACATATACCAAAGCCTCGTTTTAATGTCAGGCTATGACACAAAGCACAGTCATGTAATGCTTAAAATGTTACAATAAATAATAGCTAGCATAAATGTATCTGGTGCCATTTTCCAATAAGGGTCAACAAGGCTTATTAATGGAGTTATGAGGGGACTGATCCGGAGTCAGTTTTATTAACTCTTTATTCAAGTCATTTTGGTTTGATTGAATAGAATGTGGGCTGTGAGGTACTGCAAAAGTGCTCTATGACTTTTCACAAGTCCAATTTCAAAAGTGACTGTATAAGCAAGACACAGCAACACTGGGGTGGATACAGCAGACACACACACACACACACACACACACACACACACAGGGAAATATTGCATTAATATGGAGTACAGAAAGCTTGCAAACTCGTCTGTAGCAATGTGCAATGACAAAATGCTGCATGCAGCTGTGGAATCCTCTGCTCTGTCTCTAACACTACTGAACGAATGGCATCCATCTGTGGATGTGTGTGTATGTCTGTTCACTTGAGGATAGGGACAACATGTCCTTAAGCTGGTTTCTCCTGACAAGGACTATGGGTCTCACTTATGCAGAAAGCCATGATTAGATAGTGGATGGTGAGAGTGTATGATCATAATTGCACAAGCATCTATGAAGCATCCGACTGAATGTCAGGATACAGCACAGATGAACTTCAGAGACACTTTGAAGTTTCCATGTGTTTGATTTTGTTAGTGGCAGATCCAGTAAAGAGTTCCGCAAATGTGATTCCTGGCATTTTGATGTAATGGTGGCTCGAAAGCTATGTACTCTGCATGCACACAAGTGTGCAGTCATTTATAGCCTGCAATGCAACAAGCTTCCTGTGCATCGTGTGTAACCTGCATGCCTGTATTCTGCTGGAGCTGTTCCGAAAGTGCTAGGTTGTCATTAGAAATTATCTCCTCTACTCCATATGGTGGGTTTCTTTGCATCTGTTCTCCTACAAGTATAAAGAGGTGCATTCATTTCTCCCGGCATTCATGCTGATCTAAGCTGCATGAGGCATGTTTACAACAAGAGTTTCACAAAGGAGTAGTCACTAGTGCACCTACACTCAGTGGACAGTTTATTAGTTAGTTTGGTTAAAAATTAGCTCCCTCTACCCCATATATCTGGGGTCAGTTTCAGTGGATATTTTTGGTTGAGAGAGACACAAGTTGAGATGTTGCCACTGTAGTTGCATGATAGTGGGTGTTACATGGATATTGAGTACTGGTGCCTGAGATTTCACGTGCATCTGAACAACAGTGACTCTGAGACCCTAGAAAGAACCTTACACAAGAGTTGGACAATGCCAAGCTGAGCACAACAAGGCTACAGTATCTAACCGTATATTTACAAGTATTTTTTTTTCACATGAAAATAAGCTTTATTTACTTGATTGATCTGTTTCATAAATATTTTAGCCAGTTTTGAAGCTATAATTTAAAATTAAAGAGAAACATCACTACCATGACAATATAGTAAAGGCATCAGATTCTTAATATCCGATACCAGTTATATTGAGGGACATGAAGTCCTACATGGCCATAGAATTATGGAGGAAGATCTCAAGAGAGGAGCTATAATAAAGTCTAGTGACCGTGATGTGTAACCATCCTTGAATTCCACAGTATAGCGGATGATTCTGATAGATGACAGATAAAGAGCCCACAGAAAACAGAGCGGTTAGGCTGTTTGTGGAAGAGAGAGATAGTGTATGTGTTCCCTAATCAAAGGTCTAATTTTGAGTTGAGGCTCAGTTCTGTAGCCCTGAAGAATTAATCAAAAAGGAATAGAGTATATATGTTAGAGTGAAAGAGAGCTTGAGGACATGTAAAATAATTAAACCATAAATCCTGTATAATGCAAATAAGGCTCTTCAATGCCAGGAGCAGACTTCATCCCCAGTGAGCATAACCAGTTCTTTTAACTTATACTACTTATAATTAAATGGAAGCATACATATAGATTTACATATATGCTACATTCATATGTAATCAATGAACACCAATAAAAAAAATTATTAAAACGAACAGGAAAAGATCACTGCATAAAAAGACACTGGTCAAATTCTTCCAAGATTTTAGAGTTTGTTTATGGGGCGGGGCCAAAGCCACGCACTTTAACCTGGCTTAGGTCTGATGTTTCCTGTTATAGAGAATAAAGCTAGCTATGACCTAACTTCATATGCCATGATGTGACCCTATTGATAAAGGCAGAGGATGTGTGATTAACAATTACGTCAAAGCCTAAAGCCGATCATAGGGAGTTTAGCTATGGTTTTTACAACAAGCTGAATAGGTGGTTTTGCAGTTACAAAGTACAGAGGCTACACAGATATGACACTGAGAATACAGTGTCTGATAAGACTTATAATAATATATAATAATAATATAATACACAACAGGATTTAGTACATACTTAGTACATACCTTATATTAGACACAACAGGATTTAGTACATACCTTATATCATGAAAAAAACAAGTAAACAGCCAACCAGCTAAGACATGCATTTGATTGTATGGCTAGACACCAAGGAATGCCAGTGTAACTGATGGATCCAGGATTGAGCAACATTCACTGCATTATGAGGCTCAGACAGGGCCAGCCTGTGTTAATGGCTAACTTGCAGTATGCTTCATCTAGTAAAGCTTTCCGCTTAAGACTGAAACTTGCTATGATTTCTGTGATGGATTCAAACACATATCAGTATAGACACATATAACTATAGACTCTAGTTATAGATCTGAGTGAGGACAACCACGAAGAGATTAAGCCTGAAATTGGCAATTCTACCAAAAAAAAGAACAGGAAGAAAAAGAAAAAAAAGAACTGGCAAAATGGCAATAGTCATGGTTTAAAACCTCAAAGGCTTGTGTGCCTCAGGAGGGATTACATTTTAATAATTGGATTTCCAACAATGTGGTTTTTAATTCTCTGCCCGATGATAACGTATATAAAGGACATGAATTTGGAAAATGCCAGTCTGTCACTGAACAAGGACTTGCTTGCTCAAGGGGGTGTGGGTTCATATGCTCTAAAACATGGAGTCATTACAGTGTAGACCCTTGCAGTGCAGTAGCTCCAGTGGCTAGCAAGTCTTCAACAGTGTGCAGACATCAGACTGGACTTCAGATTATTCAAATGTGTGAGATTGGAGAGGTGTGTGAGATTGGATATGTGGATAAGTTTGGATATGTGGATGATACTGTATCAGTTATACATTTTGGTGATGGAAGCAAAAAGGGCTCTGCTCAACCAATCACCAAGGTCAAATGCTGGGTCATATTTTAGTCAGTGTGTCAGAGGTCAAGTATAATTAGCCTAGTATTTTGAATTAATCATTTGACATTTACACAGATACATGCATTCTTTTTATTAAATACAAATGCTGAGAACAGCTTCACCACTGAATTTTCACCAAGTGAGTGAGAACATTTCACCCTGCGAGTAAGCACCATTTTTGGAAGTTTAGGAAGATACTCTCCCACTGTTTAGTCCAATAGTTTGTAATAGCAAAAGCTACTCAATGCAGGACATGAACATTAAACATTAAATACACAACATATGAACATGATTCTGCTTACAGAAACCTAGAACAAATCCAAATAAATGATTTACATTCAAACCCGATCAGTTCCTTCTATCATAAAGGGTCCTGCTGGTGGTGGTTACCATTTCTCACACAGTCCGAGGTTCTCCACGCTAAGAGTCCCCCATGCATTACAGTCATCATATTTTGAACATATTGCTTTGAATGATGTTGGAATCACATGTGATTGATCACCAGTCTCCTGCTGTAATTATGTAAGCTTCAAGACTTCAGCATACATGCTGACAATGGCTGTGCAATTGTTAATGAATTCATTTCTGTACTCAAATGCTTGCATTTTATATATGTTTTTCTAACACACACTCATATTTCCTGAATTGTCTGATTTATTCCTTTGGTATAAACAGTGACTCTGTGCTTGAATTTCACATTGGTAGATCTAACCATAATCTTAAGCAATTCATTTGAAGTTTTCCTATAAATAAATAACATTAATAAATACAGTATTTATACACACACACACACCCACCCACAACCATCAAAAATTATCTGGGAAGATACCAAACCAATGAAAGAAAACTATATTTCGATGGCAGCTTTGCACTCTTGGTGTTCTGTTAAGCAGCTTCATGAAACGGCACCTATAATGCTTTTCCATCCGTCCTGAAGTAGTGTGAAGAACTAAAGTTCTGAAATACAACTGTTTGCATTTAAGTGTGTGTGTGTGTGTGTGTGTTGAGTATTAATTCATATATAGTATCTTTCTTAAATTTGAAATATTTGTCTTATAAACAAATTTAAGCATTATTCATTAGATTAAAATGCCTTTTTCTATTAAGAACATGCATTTAGCCAGGTGTGTCTGACTTTTGACTGGTAGTGTATATAATTTTTTCCCCTCATCACCATGGTACACAGAGCTCCAGGCCATCAAAATGAAAGGTTGATACCTTGAGTGCTGGGGGGTATGTAATGAGTCTGTAATGAATCTACTCAGGAGTGAAATACAGCATGTTAGACTTTACATCTGCTGCAGCCACACTAATTCTTGAAAGACCTGCTTTATATCCAACTACTGATGTATCTTCAAACTCAAATCTTTTTTCTCTTGGCCAAAGTGCTGGAAGGAGCTGCAGCCTCCCAGTTACAATCGTGAAAAATTCAGATAATTCTTAATAGTTTTTGCAGTATAGTTGTCATTCATTCCACAGCAGCAAGTTCTCCTCACACTCGTCAATGCCCTTGTCCTCACGTTCTCCTCACACTCGTCAATGCCCTTGTCCTCACGTTCTCCTCACACTCGTCAACGCCCCTGTCCTCACGTTCTCCTCACACTCGTCAATGCCCTTGTCCTCATGTTATCCTCACACTCGTCAATGCCCTTGTCCTCACGTTCTCCTCACACTCGTCAATGCCCTTGTCCTCATGTTATCCTCACACTCGTCAATGCCCTTGTCCTCACGTTCTCCTCACACTCGTCAACGCCCCTGTCCTCACGTTCTCCTCACACTCGTCAACGCCCCTGTCCTCACGTTCCCCTCACACTCGTTAACGCCCCTGTCCTCACGTTCCCCTCACACTCGTTAACGCCCCTGTCCTCACGTTCCCCTCACACTCGTTAACGCCCTTGTACTCACGTTCACCTCACACTCGTTAAGGCCCCTGTCCTCACACTCGTTAATGCCCCTGTCCTCACGTTCTCCTCACACTCGTTAACGCCCCTGTCCTCACGTTCTCCTCACACTCGTTAACGCCCCTGTCCTCACGTTCCCCTCACACTCGTTAACGCCCTTTTCCTCACGTTCTCCTCACACTCGTTAACGCCCTTGTCCTCACGTTCTCCTCAAACTCATTAATGCCCCTGTCCTCACGTTCCCCTCACACTCGTTAACGCCCTTTTCCTCACGTTCTCCTCACACTCGTTAACGCCCTTGTCCTCACGTTCTCCTCAAACTCATTAATGCCCTTGTCCTCACATTCTCCTCATGCTTGTTAATGCCCTTTTCCTCTCTTCTGATCTTAATAGTCTTTGGCTCTTCAGTGTTATTTTCAGTATTTCAGTATTTACACATCTCTCATTTATTTGCTATTAATGGTTGTGATCCTTCCCGGTTTGCTTCTGACCACACTGACAGACAACATTTCATCGCTGGTAGGAAATCCAAATCCATTGGCCGTTATCTCATGTCCCAGGAAGTTGTTGAAGCTGTTCTTGGCTTTCTTCTTTTCATACTTCACGTGTTTTCTCTTGGTCAAATGATTTACCACCATGGCATCAGTTTGCATTCCTATGCTAGTGACAGATGTAGATGAGTGCTGGCTGCACTGGTTTCCTGCCTGCATCTGTGCCATTGAGCGATGGAGGAGCTGCACTCCACTCCAACTTTCTCAGACTAATTGGTCTCAAAACAGTTGCCATTGTCCATTCAGTCCTTGTCAAAACCTCTCACACTGTTCATAAACTTGATGTTTTTTACCTTCCACACAGTGTTATAACTGAAGTCAGTTTTCTCGTCAAAATACCAATTTTCTCCTCTGCAATGCTACTGTCGCCTATTCAACGAATGGAAAATGCAGAAACTGTACTGCATGTCTTTATAAGTTCCTGTCTTAAAAACACATTTATTTTAACACTCTTTTAATCTGTGTCCCTGCCAAAACTAATCAAATGAAAATGCATTCAGAATTCACAAGTTGTGTGTGTCTCACACACACATACACACACAACAAATGATTAGCTCTCCTCATACCTAGAGACTCCAACTGTCTCATTATGAATTCAGTGCAGATCTCTTCCTTTAACTGCTTCATAACCTTTTATGGTCATTTCTTCAATATCTGTATGTTCATCTCCCCTGGCTGTCCTCGCAGCCTATACCCATGTCTGTCTGCATTACAGGTGTCTGGCATCATGCATCCACTGTGACATCTCCTGTATTATCCTTCAAATTCAATCTGCTTATTTATTTTAATCAGCTGCTTTGCATCCTCATGCTGCTCATTCAGTGCTTTATTCTGTCACATTATTTATTGACCACCGCAAAAACAAAACATTTTTAACAGATGTAGAAAAACTGCTAGTCTAGAGATACAAGTTAACACCTTGTTGGAAATGATATGTAAAAACAAAAAAGATCTGTAGTACTAAACCTAAATACTAAAGATCCAACCCAGCACTGCCCCAGTAAGTCTCAGGACATGTAAACAAAACAGTTCTCAGAAATACATTACAGCACAATGTACACTTCTTACACAATATTTTTGAGCTGTAACATCGTTTTCCTATGTATTTCTCTGATGATACATTAACATTTTTGTTTTTTGAATAACCATATATTCTCCCTAACTTTTATGTGGTCTCTAAATAATGTGACTCATTCTCCTCTGAGGGGTTCAGATTACAGAGTGGATAACTTGCGGATTATGATTGCATTGAGGACATTTTTAATTAACACATCATTATCAAAGAACCCTAATAAGTTGTCAGATATTGACTAAATCATCAGATGAATTTGCATCGATACTGCTATTACCCTAATCGCCCTCCTCAACATAATGTAATGAAATACTCTTGAGAGGTAATTTCAAACAATATAGTTTTACACACTTTTTGGCCATCAAGGTTGTCAGAAGAAACAAAGGTATAAAAGGAAGAAGTGAATTTAAATAGACTTACAGGCTAATTCCTTAACATGTTCAACAGACATCATACAGTATAAATTAACTGATCTTATCAAGATCAATAATCCAAGCATTTGAATGTTTTTTGATGTATTGCCATAGGTGGAATATGATTCAAGCTCTTATTTTCCCCCCATTTGTGGTGTCTTGCAGCAGGGAATGTGTAAGATAATAGGCTGTGTGAAGAACTCAGCGGTGGGTCTAAAATGAGGCATAGTATTCTCAGGGGTGAGCTGTCAGTTTATAACCCACAGATCCATGTGACTGGAGAAAGTGTTGGCTCTGAAACAGTTTGGATATAAGCCATTGCATCCCAGGAAATGGGATTTAATAATAAGTTCTGAAGTAGCAAAATGAGCATTAGACCTGCACTGAAGCAGGAGCAGAGCTGTTCTGTGCATATGATCAGTTATGAAATTTGTCAGAATGAGGTTGCATCACCATTGCTGACAGTAGGACACTGGACAATGAGCTTTGAGAGGCACATAGATTTCAGTGCCAAACTGGACAAGCAACAGAGCACACCTATGTGCAGTAAGTACACGTGTACACACACACACACACACACACACACACACACACACACACACACACACGTGACATATCGAGCACAGCAAGCTTGTGAATGTGCAGCCCAGATCACCATGGCAACCTGGGCAAGAACAGGAACACCAACAGGTCCTTGTACACCTTCCCCGAGATAAACATCCATTTACAGGCCAAACATACACACCTCAGACACATACTACACACCTCAGGGTACATACTACACACCTCAGGGTACATACTACAGACACGTATACATACTACAGACACGTAAACATACTACGAGCACATACTATACACCTCAGGCACATACTACTGACTATGCTCATAAAAGCAATGGCTTCAGATAGACAGACAGAGACAGACAGTCAGACAGATATTGAATTACTGTGAATTAGTCAACAGTCCAGCAACCAACAGGAGCCCGACTGCTTAGATGGATGTGCCCCTTGCTGTCCACAAACACTAGCAAAATGGCCTCTTTTCATCTGGGCTATAGTTAGTTCTGCTCCAAATGTGCAGAATATCATCTTTCCAAGACTAGTCACAGTTTTAGCTGTGATGGCTCGTGCAATAATCTGCAAAAGACAATAACTTGTGATCAAACTGGCTGAGTTTCAGGGTAAATATTCTAAACAGGGACTTTACCTGAGCATCACTCTGCATGGTTCATAGAAGTATTGGATGTGACTCACTGGATAGAAATAGCAAACCCTATTGCAAACTGAGCTCTGATGTGCTGATGCAGCATTCAAGTCAAAAGTGGAAGATTTTTCTATGCACATAGCAATGGTTTAATTTAAAATAAGAAGAAGGAAGAAAGAAGAAGGAAGAAAGAAGAAGGAAGAAAGAAGAAGGAAGAAGAAGGAAGAAAGAAGAAGGAAAGAAGAAAGAAGAAAGAAGAAGGAGAAGGAGAAGGAGAAGAAGAAGAAGAAGTAGAAGAAGAAGAAGAAGAAGAAGAAGAAGAAGAAGGAAGAAGGAAGAAGGAAGAAGGAAGAAGAAGGAAGAAGAAGGAAGAAGAAGGAAGAAGAAAGAAAGAAGAAAGAAGGAAGAAGAAAGAAGAAAGAAGAAGAAGAAGAAGAAGAAAATAAAAGTACTATTCCCCACTCCCTTGAATGTAATTTAACAGAAAGAGTGAAATCTGATATTTTTTAATAATCAAAGTCTTTGTCTTTTAAGAATCCTTTACGATTAACTAGTAGACAAATAATGATGTTGGCATGTCCATTTTTTAAATGATTTCTTTCTTCCGTGTATTTGAGCTGAACAGGACTAACAGGACCAATCAGAGCTAGTGACACAATTACATCACCTGCTACATTCAGGGAGCTCCTGTAGTTCACAGGCCCCACACTCCAGCTGGAGGCTGCACCTCTGCTGATCATGTACCGTGTTTAAGGTGGTAACACTGACAATAGGTGGGTAAATAAACCTCATGTTCGATGGTGCATAGAAGTCTATAGAATTGAGCTGGCACTTTGTTCCTTTCAGTGACACATTAAAGCATGGGAATCCTCTACATTTCTTTGAAAACTGCTAAAAAAAATCTTGTGAAACTGCTCTCACAACAGCAGTCTCACATAAAACGACCACTTTTCTGCACGTAATTCAACCTCTTTTTACGACTGAGTGAACCTTAGCTAAACCAGCTAGTATTTGTTATTTACAAGATTTACAGTGGTCTATTTTCCTGCAAGAGAAGTGCAGTTCAGAGTCAAATGTCTCAAATGTCCTGCTAAACCACACTGATTCTGCCTGCTGGGTCACTCAGCCTTGCCATTAAGTTTTTTGCCATTGAGTTTTTGTAGCATTTAACCTCTATTAAATCATATGAATACATACATATTTCTTGAATACAACATGGGCAAATACTTATTCCAATTAATGAATCCATATGAATTGATGAATGAATCCAAGGTGTCCATATGACACTAAAGGGTCTTTAAATAGGACTAATGATGGTCTAGTACTGGAATGGAAGTCACGAGTTAATTACTAGGCAAACGTCTACAAAATAACCATAGCTGAGCTACTTAGGAAATGAATCTTTCAGTAGGTGATGCAATGAAAATGGATTTTAGAAAATTTAGTGCTTCAAATCAAATGTATTGTTTGACACATCATCTTGTCAACAACATCCCAAATGCAGGGAAGGTGAAAAAAAGCAGTATTCGTGGTTTCATCCAAAAAACAAATATATTCATGCAATGAAGTGTAAAAATATGTTGACCTTGTGTAAAAATGCGGTGTTAAAAATGCAGTGTCTCATGCTACATCACTTAAATTGTCATTAACCAAACATAGAAAATATATTGCTGAAGTAATTATCACAATAAGAAGATTGACCTCATGAGGGTGATCTCAGGGTTAAAGGAGGTAATCAGGCATGTCGATGTATGTATGATCATAATGTGCAATGAGTCAAAACACGTCTATATAACACATACACACAAAACATTTGCCATCACCCCGGGCAAAAAATGGGCAAACTAATTTATATCTATATATTGTACAAAACATACACACACCGCTCAGTACCACTAGCATTATCTGAAGAGACAGACGTAACACACTGATAATCCCACTGGTCTGTTTTGTAAGCAAGTCATTATCAAGTCTATTAATAGAACACTGCAGGGCTCCCTCCCTCTCTTCCTCTCTCCCCCTCCCCCCTCTCTTTCTCTCTCTCGCTTGAAGGTCCAACCCCAATACTGTAGCCATCATTTCATGAGGTTTGATTAGGACTTTTAGGACCTTTGTGTGTTCTATCTGTGTTCTACAGAAGTGATGACAGGAGGTGTTTCAAAGCCAACAGAGATCTTTTCCCAAGCTTGGCTAACATTAAATAAAGCCATTTTGCAGTACACTGGAAGGAGCAGAGATATGCCTGATTAAATGGATTTTTTTGTAATCACTACTGATATCAAAATCACTATGAAATGTATTACAAAAAGCTAATATTGTGACGAAGCTAGTATATGTAGTACTATATAACTTTTTACTGTACACCATTTTACAATATGATTTTTTACAGTATTTTACAATATGCATATTTAACTCTATGATGACACTAGCACATCGCTATATGTAATGTGTACATGTATTGCACAGTGCATTGATGCCAGTGTAGAACTCATGGCCTTATGCCTTATGCTGATGAACTCTCTGCTGTCAAGATGTTTTTCATTGAGTAAATAAAAAAAATTACTGGGCTGAAAGTGGTCAGATGCTAAAGGACAAAAAAGAAGCCTTTCACTTTCTCCATCTGTACTGCAGTCAGATTCCTCCCTACCTCAGAACCAGATCACTGATGTAACCTCCTGTGCTCTGAGGGAGAGAGAAGCAGAAGAAAAGTACACTGTGCACTGATAGCATAGTTCTTACTAAATTAAACCTTCCACCAACTGTGGATATTTCAGAAGGGTGTATGCATATCCACCATTCAATTAACACCTCTAAATTGTTATACATGAAATAATTGACAAGACAAATCTATTGCTCTAGCTACGTGTCATACTTGGCTCCTCCCCCACCTGTCAATCTAGCGTTTGCTCCGCCTTTTATTCGTTTGTTGGTTTCAGCTGTTCCTTGTTTCCTGGTTCGTTTAGTTTTGTACCTAGTTTCTTGTTTTCCCAGTATACATTTGTAGGTCAATGTTTTATGATGGAATGTTGTTAGAAGGGTTCTCTGGTTTATTCTGTAAGGTTGGATTCTGCAGTTTATTTGCATTTTCTGTTGTTCTTTATTGTGTTCTCAATGCGTGTTTTATAGTCTTGGTTGTCTGTATTATTTGGTTTGTGTGTAACACGGTCTTCTGTTGTGAGTTATCTGGTTGTGTATCGTGCTTTGTGTTAATCTAGGTTTATGTTAGTCAACCTCAGTTTGTATAGTTTGGTCTGTGTTTGTGTTAACCGTCCTTTATGTTCATTAAAAATATAACCGTCTTGAGTTCACTACACTCTATCCTGTGTTATTTTTATATGGCATTAGTTCTTTGTTAGTATTGGTGTCTGTGTTTAAACATCAGCATGACCCGAAAAACTCGGAAACCCTCCGTGTTAGCACAGTAGGGATTAATAGTAATAAACTCTGTTAGCTCCGAGACCCGCTGTCTAGTGCAACTGCGTCCACCCCATGTTTGTGCAATGCCTGCTTCGTCACACTATACACACGAAGGTATACCAGTTTATGAAATGCAAGTAAATGGCAAAAATTCTATACATTGTTCCATAACTGAGATGTTTTCCCCAGACATAGAAGTAAAAGAACTACAGAAGTCCCACAGAACTTCTCGAGCTACAGTCTTACGGTCCAAGATTAGGACTAACACCTATAATCCTACGGATTAGGAATTTTCAGTAGAGACTTTTCAGAGGCAGTCTAGAAGTGAGTGGATAAGAGAACTCGAAAAAGAGGACTAGTCTCTAATTCCCATTTTTATCAAAAATAAAAGTGCACTGCAGTTTAAAAGTGCAGATAATAAAAATGTATTTGACTTTATTGATGAAAATTCCTATATTTGTCCTCTGCAGAATGAGGACATGCAGTAACTTTCAGTGGCAGTGTCTTAAATATGGACAGTGATGGAAGAAAAACTGTAGGACATTAGCCAAATGGAGCTAATGTATCCATGGCAGGCTAACTAACACTCTAGAACTAAGCAGTATTTTTTATAACATGCCTCATTATTAATTGATGAGAGAAGTTAAATGTTTAGATGTATAGGTAATAGAAAAGACTGTAGAGTGCTCACTTGCAGAATTTCTTATTCCAAACCCTTTTGAATACCGACATGTAGATAAACAAACGGCTAAGCCAGTGCACCATCTTCACTTCTTACATGTTAACTTGTAGTTACTTAGGTAATCTTGGTTATTTTCTAAAGACTTGGTTATTTTCTAAAGACTAAACATTGTAGCAAAACAGCTGCAAGAACTATGTATTACCCCATAATAAATCTCAAAGAACTGTGTATTACCCCATAATAAATCTTGAAGAATTATGTATTACCCCATAATAAATCTTGAATTATATCAGTTGACTCACTTGTATATTAAACATAAGTGGCCTGTTTGAAGCTTTAAATTATATCGTGCCTACATTTGTCTTTGTGACATAAAATCCATTTAATAGTGATGCTCTTAATTCTGTGAAGTAGTCCAGCAGGTGCAGCACAAAGACTGGTATCACTGGGACTGTTCTATAAATATACTGGTACCTTTTATGTACTCTCACCTGTAGAGCTCTACTTCTGTCTTTCTGTTCAGTTCACCCCATGAAAGCTAGTATAAATAGCTTACATACATCCAAACCACACACAGAGGCACCGTTCAATGAATGCATCATCGACCAGCCTACCTACAGCAAACCACACAGGGTAAAACATCCCTCCAATTACACACACGCATGCACACCCCACACGTACACACCACACAAAGAGCAAAAACACACAGCTCACCCACTCTTAATTCTGATTCATCTGGAGCAAACTGAACACTGTAAAGTCTGCACTGGGTGGACCGCACACCACTGCCGCACACCCCGCCTCCCACAGTCCTTCAGCGAGTACCGTTTAGTTCATGCATGTCACTTATGCCCATCGCGTTAAAGAGCCCCGTCCAACAATATGACTCAGCTGTATCTGACTACACCAGACTGTAGACCATCAAAGAATTTGGCATCAGCTGTTCACGGGAAAGTCATTTCCGACCTTGTTTTCATATGGCCTAGAAATCTCAAAGTGGCCAAACTGGTCCACGGTACCCACAGCAGTCGCACCGGCAGCATTCCTACTTCCCACTAAAGCCACATTAGAAAGGTGAAGCACAAAAAAAACAAAAAACATTCCAATGGCTGAATGAGGAAGAAAAAGGCGGAGGCAGAGAGGGTGGGGTTGAACTGCTTACCATGCTCATACCAGAGCGCACACTGGCTTGGCAGACTGGCATAGGGCACCGGCACGCTGCCTTCTCCCTCCCCGTCCAGAGACACACACAACCCCTGCACACGCCTCAGCGACGGCCAGCTCATCCACCACGCTGTTCAGTGTGCCCACACACACACACACACACACACACGCCCTGCAGACCCGGAAGGGTGTTCGAGGATCCAAAACCCCCGGCAGGAGGCTCGTCGGTGGGCTCAAATTTCCACTCGATCCGAATAGGCCGGGAGGCGGAGGAGAAAAGGGGAGGACGGGACGAATGGCGGAGGCGTCAGCGTAAAGGAGACATCTTCCTCCTGGGTTGCTCGCACGACTCCTCGCAAGCCACATACACAAGGAGCAACGGCGGGGAGACAGCACCAGAGAGGTGGAGGGAGCGGCGTGCTAACCTCAGTCCTTCACTCCATCGCCCAACTGCGTCCTCCAGCCCAGCGCTCGGGCGGCACGTCCGCACGCTACCGGACAGGCTGTTCTAGCTCTGCGGAGCATGTGAAAAGAGAAACCCCCTTGACAGAGCAGGTGTTGTAGGACGGAACTGAGCATTTGAGGAGAACAGTGAGGAGGGAGAGAGAGGGAGAGGGAGGGAGGGAGGGGGAGAGAGAGAGAGAGAGAGAGAGAGAGAGAGAGAGAGAGAGAGAGAGAGAGATCGTGTCTGTGCTGTTACAGCCCATGAATGGCGCAGTGCTGCTGTTGTCATGGCAACCAGCAAGGGAGGAGGTCGAGAAAGAAATGAGAGAGAGAGAGAGAGAGAGAGAGAGAGAGAGAGAGAGAGAGAGAGAGAGAGAGAGAGAGAGAGAGAGCATAATATCACTGACTAGAGGAAAGATCGAATGTATGTTTCTTTGCAGGGGTTTGTCAGGTGTGGGATGCGAGTGTTTTGTATGGAGTGTGGACAGCAGCAGATAAATAACAGTTTGAAATGAAGAGGCCTGCTATGACAGTTCATTTGATCTCTGGCTACCACAACCTTGTTTTACCCTTGGAACTCTGAACTTGAAACTGCTTGCCAACACCATACAGTGCATCTAATAAGTATCTATTTATTCTTCAGGGCTGGTTTCTGCTTAACACTATCAGAATCTACTCACATCACACCCCACTCATTCATGTATATGTCAGATAGACAACATGTCTCTCTTATCCATCCATCAGTCCATCCATTTGAACCAGAACCAGAGATGAATTCTAGTGATTAATCAGTCTTGCTGTTTATTACTGCATATTCAAAACACTGAATATCTTATTGTCTGCCAAGGAATTTACTGAAAAGTTAGTGTTTAATTCTCAATTCTGGTGTTATTCTCGGTTATTTGGTTTAATTCTCAGTTCTGCTGTTTCTCTGCCCTCCTCTTTGTCTGGTGCTGAGAGATTAAAGGCTTGCTGCTCACAGTCGGGTTCTGTTTGGGATTATAATGGAATTATTTGGGATTATAATGTGGGGCTCTGCAGCCGTCAGAGGTCTCTCTCTCTTTTATTGCCTTCTAATGTGATCAAAAATGACTCTTCCTCTACATTCTACATTTGAAATTCTGCAATGCTTTCCTAATGCTTGGAGTCAACATAATTGCTCTTCTGACGTTGATTTAAATAGTCAGGGCTGTGTATTTGATATCCACATGCTGCAGATGATAGCCCTGCTGTACGGCATTGATGGCAAAGCAGCTTCTGAGAAAAAGCTATGAAGCAGTGTAAAGTCAGATTAGATTAGGTCAGATTACATAGGAGTGCTATGCCCCCCCCTTCTTACCTGATTTCCAGTGAACAGCGACTGGCTTGTATGTCCACCTGTCATGACTGCATGCACAGAAAGGGACTTAGATTGCCAGAACCTTCTGTCCTCATCCGTACCTTCTGGATCCTTCAACTGTTCCCCCCCACCTACTGATTTCCCTCACCTGTCCCTAATATTGTCATACGTTGTATCTATTTGAGTCGTCTCTGGCGCTTTGTTCTTTGTGAAGTCTTGATGTGTTCTCGCTGTTTGGTTTGCTTTATAATGTATTGACCATCCTGTTTCTCAGATTCTCTCATTGCCTGTGGATTCATTTTGGTTGCCACCATTTTTAGATGCAAAGCACCTCAGACATTGGTTCTGTCCAAAATGTCGTACTTCCCTCCAGTACAGTATGTCAAAGCAGAACGCGATAAAGGGTAGTGTGCCCGAATACATAGTATGCATTAAACAGTAAGCGAAAGTAAGAAGATGAATGAATGGTACAGTGTGTCCGCCCATATATTTCTAACTCCTCCTACAACTCCAAAGTCTGTGGTAATTTGACCAAAGATTTTGCGACACCATGCAGTTGGCAGGTTCCAGTGTTATCTTGGAGGCTATATCACTACATCAGTTATTAGGTTCACATCTTCAACATCTGGATTCCTCTCAGAACCATGGAGCTTCCTGAACAGAACAGACTGGACAATTAGTGTGTCTTGGTTCTAATGTCGCTGAGCTCTCAAGCTCTCAGAATTTTCTCAGGTGACGTTTACAACTGTTCCCAGCAGTCCTCCTTGACCTAGACCTTCCTGATGAATACGACGGCTGCATTGACTTCACCACGATATTCCTTTATTTCACTTGTGTGCTTCCTTGTTCCCATGACTCATGTATTTTCCATCATTACTTCACTGCTTAAATCCAGAACTTTAGATTGGTCTGATGCCATTTTGACACCATTTAGAAGTCACAATACTATGAACTTCTAACTTGTCCAGTTTATTTAATGTGGTCTTTGATCATGCCAGAGAAGAAAGGTCACCTTACGTCACCTGCACAGAGTTCTCATTCGGCCATATAATACACCCCTGAGTACAGCACGACGGCAGGCAGCCTGGTCACTTCCTCTGTGACTGCCCACTCCACCCACAGTTTCAGAATGCAAATAACTCTGGAAAGTGCAACACCACCTCATGCTCGGGCTGCATAAACATTCTTCCAGCATCATCATCATGACAGAAAATCTTATCTTGTACAGTAGATTAGTCATGGCAAATAACGACCGCGTGAGATTTCATTTTCTGTAAAGCAGCAAGAAAAGTTAGACAAGCAAATGTTTGATTTAACTTGCTTCACATCACCTGCCTCGTGACTATTGTGCATGTGCACATTGTGATGATGCTGAAACAATATATTGTGATAAATATTATCCCAGAGGGAGTCACCATGAGTGATATACAAAGGGATGTAATTTTACTTTGGCACCAACCTGGTAATAGAACCTTATCAGGATTGGTTTATTCATCATGTCCCTTTAAAACACCCTGACCCAAGACCTAAAAGAATCCTTGATGGATCAGGAGTAGATCTCAAAACGCACTGGTTCTCCAAACCGTTCCCTGTGGTTGAATTTTTGAGAAAGGTTTTCACTACTGAATGTAGGATATTATTATGATACTAAAAATAATGAGCCCCTGGCTATTAAACTCACACTCAAAGTTTGGTGTTACTGGTTCGACAGGGCCTCTCACCCATTGTGCATTTGAAAAGATCACATGAATTTAGGATACATATGGAAGGGTAAGCAATCCCTGGTCCCTTTTACGTTTCTGAAACTATTTCTGTTTACTGATTTCCTATTGTGTGGGTTCAAGGAATACTAACGCTGATGCGCAGTCTGTATTACATGTCACAAGTCTCCATCATCTTCCCTGCTCCATGTTCCACATCGACCTGCACCGTGAGCACTGTTCAGTGAGGACCGCTTGAAGAGATCAGACAAACTCAACCGGTCAATCCTGCACTCATTAGTTGCCTTGCCAACAAACTATGTCCCCCAACCCCACCTTGGCTCAGTCTGCCTTGACCTGTGAGCACTCAGCTCAGATCAAGACTCTGTTATTGGGGGGAGAGTACGTCTACTGACATCCATACGTTCGTCTCCTCCTGTTCCATCCGTGCCTAGTTCAAAATAACTAAAACACTGACTGCTGTTAAACTAATGCACCAATCCAATTCATAAATGCCTCTGGTCCCACATCATAATTGATTTCATCAGAATTCTCTCTTTCATGTGGCCACACAACGAAACCTTATTTTTTTCTAAGGCTTTCAATTTCATTCCATTGCCAGCTGCACCCTCTGCATTAGACCACAGAGAGCCCTTTTTCACACTCCTGCTGCTGCTTTTATGGCATCCCTGGGGACACTCCGCCCAACAGAGGCCATGAATTCACCTACAAGGTTTGGCACACCTGCCTAGAAAATTGGGGGTTAATGCAATTTTAACTTGATTTTAACCCCTTTCAGTGCATGTTGGGTTACCAAGATAACCACCTTTGACTCTTTTGGGACCTATCACCCACCAACATTCTGACAATAAGTGACTGGGTAAAATCTAGCAAATGGCTGTAAGACAACACCTTCCAGCACATGGAATTGGTTATTCAACAGCAGAAGAAGCCAATGGAGCATCGCGGGGACAACACCTGGCTGTCCACATGCAACTTACACTGTGCGGAGGGGAGGAAAGATATAAAAACCATTATAATGGTCCTTTTCCTCCTAAATGTCAAATGAATGATGTGGCCTATAAGCCCAAACTACCCACATACTACTGCACTGCCAGTTCTTTTCCTTTCTCTCTGTAAAAGCCATACTGCAATTCTACAATGACATCTCTCCATCATTCCCCTGCTCCTCTCTAGATATTAAGGAGTCCACAACTGCAATACTTTGCTGAAACAGTAATGGCGACCCTATATAAAAGGTGGACACCCTATATAACATGCACATAATTATTAGGCAGCTCCAGTACCTCATGAAAATTGACCAAATAAATTTCATTGAGACTGAAATGTAAAAAATGTTAACATTTTCAGAAGGATGAAGCACAATGCAGACTGCAACTCTCATCGGATCTCATCAGATCAGACCAAAATAAGGTGCAAAGAAAAGACAATTTGACCACAAGACAAATAAAACATGAGATTACCAGGAACCCAATAGCTTCCAGTGCCACCATGATGTCAAGTGCTCAGAGACAGAGAGGCTGAAACACAACTGAATAAAACTCACAAGCTGAAGCGTCATGACTGGACCAAGAAATACCCAAAGGCCATTTTCTCAAAGGTTTTATGTACAGAAGAAATGCGAATGACACTAGATGTAGGTGGGCTTGTGGATGGACCACTAATGGGCACAGAGTACCAGTTCCAGCCAAGCAAGATGGGTACTTCTGTGGGCTAGGATCATTAATGATAAGATAGTTGGAGCTTTTCAGGTTGAAAATGGACTGAAACCAACTTGCAAACCTATTTCTAGTTTCTAGAAGACACTTCCTTCAAGTGGCAGTACAGGAAGAAGGCCTTCTATTCAAGAAGGCCAGGGTCTTAGTGCAGAACAATGCTCAATCACATTCATGAAGGCACACCACTGCATGTTTGTCCAGGCATCAAAGATGACAGCATGATGAACTAGCCCCCTTCATTTCACTTAAACCCTATTGACAACTTCTAGGCCATTCTCAATGCGAGATTTACAGCAAGGGAAGACAAGTCACCTCTCTGAACAGTATTTGGAAAGCTGTGATCACTGACTCAGCTAAAATTGATCATAACAGATCAAGAAACTAACTGATTCAATGGATGGGATGCTTGTGGCAGTTTTTGTTAGTTGTTGCTATATCTATTCTATTGTATTATACAAACCACTAAAAATATTTTTTGGAAACGTAAAAGGTTATTAATTGTACACACTAAAAGTTAAATAAACACTGCAAACAAAAAAATCCCCCAAGACAGACATTTTTTTTCTTTGTTAAACATTCTATTTTGAGGTGAAATAAACATTAAGAATCAGCTGGGAGTACTGTATGTGTTCACCAATAAAATTAAGCTGACGAATAGTCTTTGCATAATAATGGTGCATGCGGTGTTTTCCATTTTCCTCCTGCTCCACCATGTTTTTCGGTAGTTCTCTTTTAGGCCTACTTGGTTTGTCTGCTGGTCAGTGTTGCTTTGTGGTGTATTCTCCTCCTTTCTATTCCCCTGACTCCTGAACCTGTTAGTGTTGCTGCCAGTTTTATTAAAATTTCCTCATGATGGCAAACTTAACTTATATGTAGTCTGGAGATATACAGTTACGATCCACAGTCTGTTGCCATGCACAAATATCCTAATATATACAGTTCTATTTAGAGTGTCAACCATTTTATAGCATAATCTGAATTGTCTCTAGATTATTTGACTTTAGAATCCATATATAGTTCCCGACACTGTGACCTGTAGTGCACTATAAATATAACAAACAACTGATAAACACAAACACAGCTTGCAGGAAAAGTTACCACAATGCAAGCCAGTACAACAGATGTGTTGAAAGGTTTGCCACTGTTATTTCAGGTGAGCCCAAAATGAAAAGTCACAGAATGTTAATGTAATGAGAGTCAGAAAAAATGAAGCTCCTGCTCAAGAAATAAACATTACAGCATTTCACTTCACTGTTTTAATAATAAATGAGGACCATGGCCATAGCTACTGAGGTAGGTATGATTAAATTCACAAAATAAAACACTTGAAGCTGTAAAACACTGCAAATCCTCTTTTCTTCAGAGTGTTGTGACTGTACTGCTAGTCTACTGGCTGATGTTCCAGACAACAAATTCTGTTTGTTGTCCTTCTAATGGGTTGGAGTTTTGCAGTTGCAAGCTCCATACGCAGTTTCTTATATAAAACTGTCTATGTTGGGATTGGGAACAATTTCAGACATACCCAGTGTTCTGTCTGTTTTATCATGGTATTCCTCGTACTTGTAATGCACTCTAACCAACATTTTAAAGAAAACAAACACTAAGAAAATGGACAAAGTACTTTGAGAAGAAGCAGGCAGTGTTTGCTGGCCAATGTGCCTTTCTATTCTCTGGTACTCTCCTGGGCCCTATAGGTCCAAGTGCATATCAATCACACTGCATATGACAGTGTTCCTAACAGGCCCTAGTTAATTATTTACCTCACTTTTAACCCTAGACAGCATTAGTTTAAATATGGAGCTAGGGGTGTAGTTTTCCATCTTCCCTGCCTTTGGGAATTAGTTTCCCATTTTGAAAAGCTGTGGGTAGCAGAGTAGTCCCTTAATGTAACACAGTGTCACTGCTGTGTTGAAGATGGCCACCACTCAAATTAAAGCTTGTCAACACTGGTCCTGTGGTCTGCATCTGACCACTAGTGAGTTCTGCAGAGGAGGGGAGATAAATTATGTTTGGCCTCAGATGCACAACTGTGTCTTTTACACACACACACACACACACACACACACACACACACACACACACACACACACGATAGGTGAATCTAATAAAGTAGCATGTGTGTATGAGTGTGTATCTAATGAAATGGGTTGTGAACATATGCGTTCCCTTCAGACTGATCCCTAATTGGTCATTTTGGAAGCTTTGATCTGAATATTTGTATTGCTCTGTTCTGGCATATTGGGAAGGTCAGCTAGCTGTTGGCCGTTACTTTGAAAAACATTTAATTTAAAAGACAAAAGTTGCAAAAAACATTTGTAACTATTTTTGGTAGTTTGACTCCTGGTGGCAATGTCAGAAAACACAGTAGCTCCACAGGAGCAAACACTGGAAATAATGAGATACTTACATGATTTACCCAAACATGATTTTTGAAAGCTGTCAGTGAATGGTTGCCACTTGTCTATATGCATATGTGATTACTTAGTTTAAATCTACTGCTAATTAACAGCCTTTTATTTTTGTTTTCTTGTTATTCTAGAATATAAAAAAACTGAAAAGCGTTTTTGGACTACTGCATAAAGCATGAAACATCTAAATGCAAGAGGCTGAACCACATCAATGATTCATTTTTGAGTACTAGCAATTCACTTTAATCAGAATGCGTGATGAATGCTAATATCTACACTATGTAGTCTGTATTTAGGTTTTTCAGCAGCACAGCACTGACCCAATAAATGTATTCACTTCACTGTCATTTTCGCTGTCAGCTGCCAACCCCATGTCCTCTAAATGTCTAGTATCAGCATCGTATGCATCCGCCATAACATGACATATACTCTATGAAAGAGTACAAGAGCACAAATAAGGGATACTGTGTGCACCGGTTTTAAAGGTATTATAAATATATGATATGGAAATCATGAGAAGCCATTGTTGGGATGATCTGATTTAATATTAAGGACAATATTCCTTATTTAAATTTCCTTAAATATCTGATTTAAGTGTGAGGAGTTACAGGTGGTACGCATAATAACCAACAACCAACGGAACAGCGTTCAGAGCAGGTTTAGTCCCTTTGGGAATGTGGTCATTCAATTGTGGTCAGGTTATTTGGCAAGCCAAGGAAAGCACTAGACTTCATCCTGTTCATGAAATCACTTCTGACAGAGGCATCTCAGTAGTATGAGAAAATCACACGGGTTTGCAACATAGGACGCACCTGCAGGCTCATATATCTTGGTCATTACAAAACCCTGCAGAGGAGTCACCAGGCTTCATGACTAGCACGAGCTAGCTGCCCACCCCATTAGGGATCCACCGCCATGTTTAACGGCAGACAGCAGACACTGTGGCATGAAGACAACCTGGAGTTGAATGAGACTCCCTGGCTCAGTTCTTTTGTCCCTTTGCTGGGGAGTCTAGGTGTTCCACTGATTACACCCTTACACTTGGACACAAGACTGTTTTGAATGGCAGCTCCATCTTTGTGAAGTTAATGATGCACTGTTTTTGTTAAGCTGAATCACTGTATTGCTGAATTAGCAACGGGCAGATGCCGGCTGTCTTAGCAACGGTCTTTTTAAATGTACGTCTGTCGATCTATGGGGGCTTTAATGTGTGACTACTCCTGCTCTTTGTGAGGGTGGTTTGTCCTTGTTCAACACTATTACCTTTGGACTTTTCCAGACACATTAAATAAAACGACTGCTTCTGCCAATGATGCACCTGTAATTTGGCACTGTTTGGCCTCCATGGAACTTCCATATCTCACATATAAAGTACTGATTGTCAGATTCCTTTTTTATATGTAACCCATAATTCTAATTATAACCATTAACATTGAGGAGCAGCAAAGTTGTAATACAACAATTAGTATTATTTCCATTTAGAATGGAAAAGTTCTTCTATTCTAAAAATAGAATCCAATTTAACAGATCACAAAACTATAGATGAAGACCAGGTTAATTGCTAATACCTGCCATATCTTCACAATTAACATAATCTGAACTGGTGTGTCTCTTTCTTTCCTCTCATCACTTGGGTCTGTTTTGTTCTCAGACCATTGCAAAAGCGCCGCAAAGCAAAATGTCACATTTCCATTCAGATGTGCAAATGAGTAGGTGGGGGAGGCAGTCGGGGCAAGGGAGAAAGAGGTAGGGGTGAGGGAGGGAGAGAGTAGGGGTGAGGGAGGGAATGGAGGTGAGGGAGGGAGGGAATGGAGGTGAGGGAGGGAGAGAGTAGGGGTGAGGGAGGGAGAGAGTAGGGGTGAGGGAGGGAGAGAGTAGGGGTGAGGGAGGGAGAGAGTAGGGGTGAGGGAGGGTGAGAGTAGGGGTGAGGGAGGGAATGGAGGTGAGGGAGGGAGAGAGTAGGGGTGAGGGAGGGAATGGAGGTGAGGGAGGGTTAGGGCGGTGAGGGAGTGGGTTGGGATTGGGAGTGGGACAGAGGCAGGAGGCAGTGTTGAGATGTGGAGCAAAGGCGGTTGGCAGCTAGGTTGGACAGAGCCAACGAGGGAGCGACGTGGAAGATCAAGTTTGAGGAATTAAGTGGTAGAGGGTAGCAGAAGACATGCAGGAGCATGACTACAGCGATTTCTGAAGCTCCTCTCCTAGGGAAAGTGCCTTACATACCCACTGTAGATGCAGGTGTGCTTGAAAGACCACAAAATCTAGAATATAGAAAATCGTAGTACTAAAAACATGACATTGGTGTAATGATAGCGTTGAATTGCAGAATGGATGGGAGGCACAGAGGGAGGAGGAAGAGAGGAGGAAGAAAGGAGGTGGCATGGTAGCATCATTTTATCATGTCTGCTAATGGGCATGGAGAGCCAAATGGAGCTTCACCTCTTCTTGTGGGAATCCACAGGGAAGGCAGTAACTGTATTGATTGTGGTGTTTAATTAGCATCTGATAGAGGGTAAGACGGTGGAATTGAGGACTTGAGGCCTTTACTAGGGCTTCTAATCTATTCAGTCAGATGCATCATCACACACTCACGCAAGCAGGATGCTTTAGCAATCAACAAGTCGCCTGTCAACAATACCCGCCTTCTAGTAATCCCATACTGCTGTACAGCCATAGCAGGAAACAACAAAGAGCGCACACTAGACGCCAGAAAGAGTCTGATTAAATGTCAATAAATCAGCGAAGCCATGCTGAGGCTGTACCAACGCTGACACTATTACATTGCCATGAGAATTAAGGACTTCACTCCAGGTGCCTTGGGGCCTTAATAGCTGTTGCCGGCATGTGGTGGAGGCCAAACCTATAAGTCTGGGAGAACATTCAAGCAGCGTTCATGACCTGAGACACGGTGGCTCTCTGGACGGGCATGCCGGCTGCACACCTGTAAGACCTCCTGCGTGGGGTAGAGGCGGGTGGGGGAGGGACCACCTGGGTGAGGCCGATCAATCCATTTAAAAAGGTCAGGGCACTCGTGCTGTGCTTAGGTTGGACAGGGAGGTGAGGAGGTGGTCATAAAGTCTACCATTTTCTATCTCACTTTTGCCAACAGGCAATCGCAAAGATGGAGGGAGAAGGGAAGAAGACAAAAGCTGATGAAACATTCATCACGTACACTCACATTTACCAACATGAAAACTGTGTCACAGGGGCCCAGCATATAAAGGGAACAAGACGCATATTGTTCATCATGGTGCGAATGAAGGCTTATCTCCTATGCCTCGGTGCTGTGGCGTCTCCCATTAAATGAACATGCAGAGAATGAATAAACAGGGGAGGATGAAACAGCTCCCTTATAAAGCCCTGACTTTCATTAATAGAGATGAGAAGCTTGGCATGACAGCTTACACCAAAGAATTACAAATGAGCTGAACAGAAAACACTTGAAATTACTGCTGGGCAGGGTTAACATAGAATTAAAGCTACGCTCCTTAGCAAACAGGGCTTTCATAATGCTAAATTCTGTTTTCAGTGTTAAGGCTACGGATGATAACATATTAAAGCTGTACCATATTTATTTCAGTGTGAACTACCCAAAGGTCTACATGAGGTCTGGGAGAAGACATTCCAGCTTTCTCCATCAATCACTGGCATCTTGTTTTTGTTATAAAAAAGGGCTTAATTTTTCAATAAAATATTTTTGTTGTTCATTTCTGAGCTAAACTCCAAATGATCAAACCTCCCAATGCCATTTCCATATATATAAGAAAGAGCAGATCTTAAAAAAAAAATCTTTACAATGAAGAATGCAAAACAACTACATAGCATACTGAAAAAGAAACTATATCTGCAAGGTACTGACATTAAAGTCCAAACCCTGCTGGTGCATAGAGAATAAACATCAGAACATCAGACAGAGCAGCCAAAGGCAGCAAGAAGAGAGAGCCAGTCCAGCACTTCTGTCCCCATCACACATATAAACAGTAATGCTCTTTTTACCCGACTCTGCAGGCAAAGTTAAGCGGCACTTTGATGTGCTGACTGCTCACAAGCTCACACGTGCATGCGTTCATGCACTGAAGGAACACGCCAATGTGATTACCATCTTGACCAAGTTACTTTACTGCAATTAGGAGAAATGACTAAAAATAAGCATGGAAATATACTTCAAATGCACTGGTGATTCAACTAAAACATGATGGTAGCACAACCTAGTGGATATTACATGGAGTAATTCTCAAAATTGGTACTCCCAGCTCAGCTGCTGCAATAACACCATTTCCATACAACCATTTGTCCTTTTCTCTCTGGTGTTCTGTGTACAACACAGTGTACTGAATCACAATAAATGAAAATAAATTAAAGAAATCTCCCAAACATTGGTAGTTATAAAACACAGGCTTTGGACCTTTTGTAAAATGCATATGATTCTGTGGCTGAATTTGTATCTATAGGGAACATATGTACACTACTGAAGTGTGTGTGTGTGTGTGTGTGTGTGTGTGTGTGTGTGTATAAAGTATATGTACACACAGTATGTGCATGTACAGGAGTGCTTTCCTGTCCCAGTCCTGGTGCCCCCCGACTCACTAACCACACATTACCAAGTCCCTGTGTCCAAGGCAAGACACAAAGTGTGCATGGCATGTGATGGTGGGCCCTTTTCCAGCAGGAAGAAGACAACCGCAGACCTCTGTGTACCTGTTGCCACGCCCGCGAGCTTCTTGGCCGGCGGCAGTCGCCCCCCCTGGGCCTGGTGTGAGAGCAGCGGAGAAGACGGGAGAGAGCGGGACACACCCTCCATGATGCGGACATGCTGGAGCCCCTCCGCCATGGTGAGAGGTGGCACAGCAAAGTCTCCCTCGAAGGCACAGTCACTGTCTATACTGCCACCTAGAGCGTGGGAGCAGAAGAAAAGAAAGACGTGGTTCATCCACATCTGGAAGATCGTTACCATAGACTCAGAGCTGTGGTCGTAATCAGGTCCTCAGCCAGGTTTTACCCTTTAGCGAGCAGTACACAAAATTAGTATAGTAGTAAAAAATGCCTCCATTATCTGGATACAGATCTTTTTTGTGTGTTAACTGGTAGTTTACATGTCCAGCACTGCTGATAAAGTAAATACCTTTTTTTTCGGTATATAGAAGTACCCATGTAAATAACATCAATAAAGTCATTTTTGCTCCGACATAACTGGCACACCGCACAGATATGCATGCAACCATATGTTTGTGTGGTGGAGCCTTTCAGAAAGTAGGCTACAATTCTGGTCTCTGCTTTACCTGGAGGACAAGTGACATATTGACTACAAGCTGCTATCACAATATCAAATCCCTGCAGGCCAACACACACACACACACACACACACACACACACACACACACACACACACACACACACACACACACTTTCTCTCTCTCTTTCTGGTGTGAAAAGAGGACTAGATGTGAGAGTGGGATACCCCCTCTAAAGTACTAACATGGTAATATTTCTGGACATACAACCTCACTTCAACACAGACACTGAACATAGATCTTGAGACCAAATATTTCAACCAAATATCAACCAATTAGGAGTTTAAAAGCTTGTGTAGGATGACTTGAAAACCCAGCTGTTTTTCTTCACAAATTAATCATGAATCTTTCAATTTCACATCGAGCACTTATCACAAACTATTTTCAGTCAGTGTAGATCCAAATATTTCCAGCCTAGAGGCGTCTTCTTTACTTGGCACCCAAACACAGATTGGATTTTGGAATTTGATTATGATGCCATCGTGCAGCCCAAAAACGATCAAAGCTGAATTATGAGAAAAGAAAAGTTAATCAAGCAAAAACTCAATGAGAATCAAAGAGAAAGAGGGCAAGATACTTATTACTTGAACACTAACACTTGCACAAGCCAATAAAGCTAGCTTGAATGTAACTTAATTAAAGTGAACTGAGCTACAGTGATGGAGACGCCGGGGCTCTACCTTGCTCAGCGAGGCTCTGATGCGTGTCTAGGGTGGAGCTCCGTAACTCGCTGTGCTCTTCACTCCCTCCATCTGCAGAGGAAGAGTGAGAGAAAGAGGACAAGGAGTGAGGGCAGGGTGGAGGAGATGGTGAAAAGCCTCCAGGGAACTGCTGGGGGAGGCTGGTGGCACGTCCAGGAGCCAGGGCCTGACATGAAGTGTCCCCAGCAGGGTGCTGAGGTGCAAGGCGTCAACAGCCCCCTCTCTCAGGGTGGTGAACTGAAAGGCAGTGGGCAGCCGCCATTTCTTTAAGTTCCCCA
The DNA here is from genome assembly GCF_052324685.1 of Brachyhypopomus gauderio. Lineage (NCBI taxonomy): Eukaryota > Metazoa > Chordata > Actinopteri > Gymnotiformes > Hypopomidae > Brachyhypopomus > Brachyhypopomus gauderio. Next base: position 26,297,019 of record NC_135213.1, on the reverse strand, counting down.
TTCCTGCTAACATGAAGCTGTAAGACAGTCGGCTGGAGGCTGAAGCAGTGGGTGGACAGCTTAGTTCCAAATGGGAGTGGCCACACCTTCTGTCCACACAGCTTGTGGTCTACTGATGGCACCATGTGGTGACAATAAGACTAAGTATGGCCACTGTACAGTAGGTCTGCTAGGTATTAGCTGTCCACTGATGGATTAGCGTCGGGCTAACGGCAGCAGGATCAATTTCCAGAGGCCCTGGGGAAGCCAAATGTCTAGGTCAGATCCAGTCAAGGGAGAAAGGGGGTTGATGAGAATTCAGCACAGCTCTACTAGGTTGTGAGCTTTGACAACCAAAGACCCCATTACAGTTCTGGATTTAGCATCCAGAGAAAGCAAAAGAAAAAAGTAAAAATTTTGATTTGGACCTCATATCTATCATCTGAAGAAAAAAAATAGTTTTGTTTGGGGTTCTGTCACTGATGATCACATTTGAGAGTTCTTGTGAAACAAGCCAATAATCCAAAACATATATACAAATGTTTGCACACCCATATATGTGCACAAACACACACACACACACACACACACACACACACACACACACACACACACACACACAGGACTAGAGAGCTGATGGAAAGATCAAGTTCATCGACCGCTGACATCAGTAGCTTTGGGGCGAGACACAGCAACACAGCATGTGTGCAACCACCATTAAGTGACAGTGGCAACCTGAGTCCTGGTCCTGGTTTTACAGGACCCTTCAAAAATACCCCACCTTCCCTCCAGATTACACAGACCTCATGACCATTTAATCATCTGATACTCAGCTAGCTTCAAGGTCGTGTATACTAGCAATACTGGTCGTTTTATATGGGAACTTGTAGTCTTGTTACAAAGTATCAAGTGTGTGCCACACAGATCAATGTCCATTAAGTGTGGAGTATGAGGGAGGAGGGGATAGCTCAGTGAAGACAAGCTTTTAAATTCACGCCAACAGATAAAAGATAAGAGTTTATCACAGTCTAGACAAAAAAAACGCCAATTTGTATGCTATAAAAAGGCACCAGTAGAGTAAAAGCTAAATAGTCCTCCGAGATCCACGTTCTCTTATGATTTGCAGGGCTCAGTTCTTTATGGGCATATGGGGGTTGGTTTTCAATATATCTACTTCCTGCTCTCTTGCTTTAACACAAAGATAAACATAATATTTTTAAAAGGTTATCAGTAAAGAAGAGGCCATCAGTAATGAATAATACTTCAAACTGATCATTTGAAAGAAATCATGGTATCATTATTATTATTATTGTTATAATCATTGCTATTAATGATGAATCAATGATTACAAATATATAAGCAATTCTGGAATGGTACACTAAAGAAAAGTGATATTTCAGTGCAGGTTATAATATTCTATAATAACAGAATATTAACTCCTGTTGAGTAGCTATGATAAAAATATGATGTGACACAAAAAATCCACCTTTCTCAGTAGATTTAGATAATCCCATAAGCATAAGCATTCCGAGATAGATTTTTATGTCTCATGTCGTGTGGCGTTTGTTTGGGTCTAGGTATGCTTCCCATAGTCTCTGCCCTCTCCGTTTTCCCTGTTGCTGGTATTAATTACAGGCACTCTGCCAGACATGCACACATGATTTTACCAATAGGGAAGGGACAAAAGGGCAAAGCTGACATCACAGGACCAAAACCATCACATTTATACAGGATATGGTTTTCTGTTTATAGGTCTTTGTGCATTTGCTGCCCTAAACTTCAGAAGACTTGTTTGTCTATGTGCAAAGATATAGATTACATATTTGTTATCTGATAATTAGGCCATTCCATAAGCGCTAATGGTTGAGAGCCTTTTAAAAAAGTTTTTTACTTTGAGTTGTGATTATGACCAAGGTATTTTGATATTTTGCTCCAGCTGTACGAGACAAGGTTGGGGAAGGCTTCACTTAACACTGATGTTTGTGCTGCTGTACTGGCCTTAATGTGGGAACTATAATGAATATCAACGCAAGGGTGATACTGGACACCAAAGATGGCTTCTCTACGAGGAGATTCTAAAGTAATCCAACACCCACCTTGACCTTAAAAGACAGAAGATTTACATTCACAGTGTGCATGGCTGGATTACTGACTGGGCCAGTGGAGCCAGTGGGGTCAGCCCCCAGAGGCCCTTGAGGTCAGGATGCCTTAGGGGGCCCTGGCCCAAAACATTTTGCGATGCTTATCAACATTTATGATACAATATATTTGTATTTCCGAGGGCCCTCCATTTTAAGGATCCACTGACTATTAGGGACTTAGACCCCAGGGCCTCTGGGAGACTCTAGCCATGCTTTTGGGGCCCTTGTGAAAATGGATGAGACGATGTGGCACTGCTCTGACTTAGACTTCTGGCTAGTAGGGGTCCTAGGAAAGAGGAGGGCATACCATTAGAGGGCCCTTGATCACGAGGGCTTCCATAGAAGTGGTTTACCATGGCTCCTTGACTTTCTAGGGACCTACAAATTGGCAGGCAAGCTAGCATATTTAATAACAGACATTTTGTTGCAAAAATGCGATTCTTTGAGGTGTTTGAAGGGGCAGCTTTAAATGTCACCACCGCTGTCTCCAGGCATGACCTCCAGCGTACAAAGAAGCGTAAAATTATGTCTGATGATAGTGCAGAGCCAGGTGTAGCATTTAACGGAAAGGACAATTTCGGATCGAAACTTTCAATGTTGTCATTGACAAACCTGTGTCCTGTCTCAACCACCATTTGAATGCATACATACACTTAACTGAGCTATTTGATGTTCTTTTCATGCCTGACAATATGCCCAACAGTGAACTCATTTTAAAGGCTCACTCACTTGCTGCAGCATATCCTTCAGATCTGAACATGAGCCTGGCAGATGAATTGATGCAATACAAATCATTCATAACAGAAAAAGAAAAATGACCTATGCTCAAAACAATGGAAATTTAAATTTACAGTCAACCTTTCCAAATGTCTACATAGCAATTAGGCTTTTTTTTGACCGTGCCCATCACATATTGTGAAGGGGAGAGTTCATTCTCCAAACTGGCTCATATTAAGAATGAACTCAGGATTATGATGCGCAAAAACTGCCTGAGCTCACGGTCACTTCTGGTCATTGATTCAGATTTGGTCAGACAGCTTAATTTTGATGAATAAGTGGATGACTTTGCAAGAAAGAAGAGTAGAAAGAAACATATGTATAATAGATTTTTGTGTTAGGGTTAGTTATTGACAGGTTGTTTAATGTATTTAATTTATTTGTGTTTTGGAGGGGGGAGGGCTGCAGACTGTCCTTAATCCGTCCTTGACAGTGTGCTGTAACAGACATGATGCTAGTGTCCAAGCTTGAGTGCTGTATCAGACATGATGTTATTGTCCATGCTTGGACTACATATTTCTCAGCTCAGCAGATTTTGTCAGTGGGTACTGCGCCATTAAGAGACATCTGATTGAACATAGAGGATCTCCAGCTTATGGTGGTGATCCATGTAGGCACTACATTGTTGGATAAATAGTTTAAGTAACTCAGCCTCAAAATATCTGAGTCCATATTCCAAACAGTGTCTTAAGCCAATATAAGATCACAAGGTGACACCTCAGCCTGCTTGTGTCTGGACATTGATGCCATTGGTAACTTTAATGTCTACAGTCAAAAATAGATGAGGAAACTCCAATTACTGTAAAAAATATTACTAATTTCCATCCACTCTGCATGGGTATTTCTGTGTGTGTGTCTACCAGGTACATTTATGACCTAGAAATACACTGAATAGCGGTTCATGAGCAGACTCTAAAGTTTAAAGAGGTATACTTGAATCAGCTGGCGATTCTATATAACAACAATTCACATATCCTTCAGAATACTATAAAGATGATAGAGAAATTGGATTGTATATCACTGCTGTATAAAACCAAGATATCACCTAGAACCCCCATACTCAAATTGCTATCTATTTCTGGCCCGTGAGCTGTTTTGAAAAGTGTTTTTTTTTTTAGGAATCTTTTCTTTCAATCGCGCACCGCGATCTCAAGACGATGCCGGGGATTGCCTTTATGGCAACAACAAACAGGTAGCAGACGCCCAAATGCGTTCACCCCCCCCGTAACCGGCCCTTCAGTGATTGAAAAAATTAAATGTGGCCTGTCATCATTTCTATTTGAGTACCCCTGACCTAGAAGAAGGTAATGTTGCCGTGTCTGTATGATGTTTGTAAGAGAAAGACAGAGGAAGAGAGATAAAAGCTGAATAAATAATAAACATTTATTTGTCTTGTCCAGCATTAACCAGAGTGACGGCAGTATGATTTCATTGCTATAATTACTTAAATATAATATATATATTAAATTGTACACAGTGCCTTAATCAATGGAAGCAATTCCACAACAAATGTGGAAGACTGGAGGAGGTTTTATACTCTTCACTTACAAGATTGGTCCATTATTGCAGTATAACACGTTTTAGAAAGGTCACAATTTCCACCCTGTCATCCTGACAAATGGCTCTTGTTCTCCAATGAAATCCACACAAATTCACACTTTAGAAGCTCACGTGCTTCAGGTCACAGAAACAAATAAGCTGTTCTTTTTAGCTATTCGTTGTTCTTATCTAGTCAGTTCTGGATGTTCCAAAATGATCTAGAATGCTCTGTGTTTTCATCTCTTTTCAATGGTAGCTGGGGAGCCTGCATGGCAGAAGCCACCTGAATAGATGCCACACACTCCAGTCTTCACACAGGATTGATGATAGATGTAGGATAGATGTAATCAGATGAACTCAAGGTAGGCTATGAATGAACATTTTTAGGGTTTCATTCCCCAGGTTCACCTGACTCTGGGCTGTGGTGCAGTTGTAGATAACCAAGTTTAGATTTTCCAAAGGCATTAAAGACGTAGTAGATTGATTCTCTGAAAGTAATGGAAACTGAGAAAATCAACCTAATTTTAGCATAATCTGAAAATAAATAAAGAAAAAATACACAGTGCCTATAAAAGGTACAGGCATTATGTTTTTCATAAACTGTAGAATTAGACTTGCTACAATTTCAACCTAATACTAACAGTGTTCGATTGCACTTAAAGCTGAGTGGCTAGCATGATTATTTATACCTGGTCTTGAAAGTGCATTATTTTTTTTAAGTCAAGTCTGTCCAACAGAGCACAGAAAAATACTAAATTATACACACAGTAAAATTATTGTTCTTCATCTACATATTGATACACTTGGTCTGAAACTAATGACCATTTTAATTGTCAGATAAACAATCGATTATTTGAACAAATCAAGCAGTCTGATTATGGACTGGATCTTATTTTGCTATCAGCTTTTAAATATAGCTTGAGGATGTTTTAGGCATTGTTTACCAACTAACAATAAATAGGCTACAAGATGGATACTTCAAAAACATGTATTTTAATTAACGTTTATGCCAACATGAAAGGATAGATAAAAATTCCAATATTTTCTTTAAAACCAAGAAGAAGCAACGTACAGATGGAACAGAACATAAATAAATCAATACATTGCTCTAAAAATGTAGAAGAAATAAACAAGGGGGCGAGAGGGCAGGAACACAGACACATGCATCAGACTGAGTCTGATACAAGCATTACTCTAAAATTACAATACAGCATTTAAAAAATCTATATTCAAAGCATTATATGTTTTGTTCTCGATTCTACAATGCTGTGTAGATGTTCAAAGGTGTTCTAAATAAATGCTGCCAGGTACCCAGTAACTATCCACTTTCATGATATATGGAGGTGTGAGTTATTACTTTACCCCCAAAAGACAAGTACAATGTTCCTGAATATTTTTGTCTAGCTAAATAATTTACCAAGATGAGTCTTTATCATCCAGACAGTCAACGTACATCCTTTTCAGATGAACCACGCAGAGCTCAGGTCAGAACCATTTTGGCTGAGATAACATTGACATGCTCCTACACTTTGCAGGTTTTTGGTCGTGAAGGTGTTGACATTGCCAACACCACATTCCAGTAAGTGGTAATTACTACATGTCAGAGCATTCAGAGTCAGCACGCATGCAATGATGTCCCTAGCTATTATAATTGTTGGTAACTAAATATATTACTGAGTTTAGTCGACTACACTGATTAATTGTTACACCTCCAAATGCACGCACGCGCACACACACAGGCCGCTTACTCAGTGTATGTCACCGCTGTATATGGGTGACGGAGAGAGAGAGAGAGAGAGAGAGAGAGAGAGAGAGAGAGAGAGAGAGAGAGAGAGAGAGAGAGAGAGAGACACACATCGAAAGGCTAAAACAAAGAGGGCCAGCCGAGTGTATTATTCACCACTTTACCTCTGCTCTCGTATACAAAATGCTCTCACATTCACCATTTTAGACCATAATACAATGAAAATAAAAGTATCAAGCTATCATTATAGTAAATTAACTTTTAGCTTCATATGGTTGCTTAGATTATAAAAAAAATATGGAATATGATGACATTTTGACAAAACGTTTTCAAATGATTAAATTTTATCTCAGATATGTAGGAAACACTCCTTAAGGTGAATGTGAAGAGAGTGCACGAGCATGAGAGGTAAAATGGTCAATGAGAGTTGATTTTGCATATGCCAAAGTGCCACTGTGGAGAACATGAAGTATGAATAGCAGCGCAATATCCTGAACCTCACAGCTCAGTATGGTCAGTGTGGTGACGCAGACATCAGTGTGTGTGTGCGTCAGAGGCCGGACCGGATCAGCAGGAGCACAGCACAGCTCCAGACGACATCATGGTGCATACAGATAGCTCTGCATCTCTCTCACACACACACACACACACACACACACACACACACACACACACACACACACACACACACACACACACACACACACCCCTCAGGCCTGGGAGACCGTGTTTGGGTTTCGGTTGGCAGACATTGAATGTTCCAACCAGGCAGCTGACAAATGCCCAGTAAAATAGTACAGTACAGAGGAGTAGTGCTTACAGGGTAGACTGGCTGTTATCAAAATAATTATGATTCAAATGTTTTGGGGTATTAAGAAAAATTTGATCTATGAAAAGATGAAACTGCAATATTAACATTTATGATTACAAAAGAGTTATCGCATATATACATATAGCATGTAAGCAGATTTGGAAGAATGCCATGAGAGTATACATACATTAAACACTGAAACCATTTAGCCACAGACCAAAACGTGTGTCCAAATGAATTTCTAGTTCTACATTCAAAGGGCAGTTACAGGTAAGCAGCATGAGAGGTAAGAAGGTGGATGGAGAATAAAGACATGGTACAGAGTCCCTGACTTTAAAGAACAATACATTTCCATGTGAAAACTAATGTAGTGTTCAATCCCAAGAGAAAAATGCATTTGTGCATAGTGTTGACATTCTGTCGAATACTGAAGTAGCTCCAAGTTTTGGGTACAAGACTTCATGTGGTTCTTGTGATTAGCTTGCTGCATCAGTGTGATATGGAACCATGAGAAGCCCTTTGCCTCCTGCTTCCAGGCACACCTGTCTGCAGTGACTGACTGTCATGTTCTGGTGTTGATGCCAAGGGCTTTGAGGTCCCATGTGCAGACATTATTGTTGCATAACTGGGGTCTTTTTGGCCACTTTATATGCCAGACTGGAATGGGATGTGAATCAGCCAGTGCATATATCTCTGCTTCAGGAAGGTGAACATAGAGGCGGTGCCTGCCATTAGAGCAATGCATTGTTGGTGACCTTGTCTGCCCAAGTGATGCCAAGCATAAGGAAAAAGTTGATCTGCTGCTATTGTTTCATGGAAAACATCCAGGTCTGGCTGCATACAGCAGGGTGTTCGGCACACTGTCCATGTCCATTTGGACCCTGGTGTTCTCAGAGCTTGGCACTGGCCCATACTCTCATGGACAGTCCAAGATTCAAGAGGCAACCCATTCTACATGGAGCTCCATCAAACAAGGTTGAATATCTTGGTATACCCAATGAAGGTAAAGTGTTTTCTGCCTTTCCCCACACTTTTCAAGCAGCTGCCTGACTTTCTCTGCAAGCACCTCAAGCCTGCTCAGGGTGAACCATGGAACAAGATTCCCTGCAAAACTCAGAAGAGAAATGATGTGATGGTTACTGCAATTGATCCTGTTACTATTATCCTTGTACATGGCATGATCTCATGTTTTGTGGTGCACTACCTTCTCTCCAACACTGACGGAGGATTGTTTAACTCTGAGATGGCTCACTTCAGAACCTTTGGTGGTATAGAACCTTTTCTGGGTGCCTTCTTGGAAAATGTCTCACTAGGTCAATGTAAGCACCGTCACAACAGCTCCAAGTAAAAACAGTTTTACAGCTCCAAGTATTGCTCTACCCAGCATTCCATCTGTTTTGTTTGGTTCTTAATGACCCCTGATGCCATCGTCATTGGAGCAGTCCTGTGGTGATCTGATGGCTTTTTTGTGTGGTATATACGTCTGATCGTAGGACAAAAGATGGATCCAGTAGTCACTGGCACACTGCCGGGCAGTCTGCTTTCACTCATAGAGGACTTCTAATGCTTCTTCTCAGTCAAAGATAGCTCTTTGGGGTGGGCTTTGAACCAAATGGCAGACTTGACTGTACTTCCCAGAGGTAGACACAGCAGTGCAGTAAATAGCATCCCACAGATGTTCCCATCTCATGCTAATGTTGGTGTTGTGTGGGCCAGGTAGGGCTCTCTCAAAGGGTTGCATGAACTCCACTGCCTTTGCAGGGTCACAGATGTATACTCCTTAGAATGGTACAGTGATTTCAGCTGAAACGTCACAGCCGAGTGTAGTTTGCACTCTGGTTACTGTAAATTGTCTTGATGTTGCGGTAGGTTGCTGCACTTTGTGACATGAGGCTAAGTGGACATGAGTGCTTGGACCTTGGCGTTCACCATGACGCTTTGTGCTGGTACTTGGTCTTGAATATGGTGTTAGTGTTACAGAGATCATACTGACAGCAGCTCAAAGAGACGTGGTATATTTTTCATTCATTGTTCTTGTTCTGAACTACCCCAAGTAGAAGGGTCCAGCTGTAGTGGTCACTGCTAACTGAGGTACTGAAGACACTGAGAATGAACAGTAGTTCTTAAGAGAGGATCTCAGTGACACTTGCATCACATAACTTGTGCTGCATTCTCAGGTAAGGGGTAATATAGTTGCACTGGCAATGAAGATGTTAACTGCTGTTTGAAGTTGGGCCTTGAGCAGTTTTCAGTTTCCTCAGTTGGTGATATAATGGAGCAAACAATAATGGAGATATAATCAGGTTGTTTCTGATGGTGAAGCCTTCACTATGGAGACCACTGGTCTTATATGATGGCTTTCTGTACCTGTGGAAGGAGAAGTCTAACTTTCAAATGCTCTTTTGAAAAATCTTAGTTTCCTGTAGGGTAATGATATCTATTTATAGTCTGCATGGTTCGTTGCAAAAAACAGTAGTCTTCCTGATGTCCCTGATATCCTACACATCTTCTGTAAGGCCAGGTGTCATGGTCCTCACATTTAAGTGCTCATCTTAAGGGCTTGATTGTTACAATGTTTCTTGCTTTTGCATGGTGTAAGGAATATTGATCCACCTCTCCACATATTAAAGGGGAATTGAAACAAGTCATGGTTGAGCCTCGGAAATATTGGTACCATCATTAGATTTCCTCAGGCAGATGGAGCTAATCCTTGACTTGTTGTCTAACCATACCAAGATTTTGCAGGCAAATGACTAGCTCAACTGTGATTTGTATCTATTCTCCTTCAAAATGGAAATCTAAAGGATTTACAATAAAGGGGGAAAATATCAATGCACCTACAGTACAGACTTGAAATACTCATCCAGCTTCATAATGAATTCAGATAAGTTGCCTATAACCTAGCCCCTTTACTGGTAATTCCATATACTGTTTGCTCTCTACTTCAAACATCAATGAAGAACAGCACTGTACTTGTATCAAAAATAAAATGGAACCTCTATCATATACAGCAGAGCTGGCAAATTAGAAACCTCAGATTCACGTCCACTTCACTTTCTTAATTTTAATACATTGCTCCAAATCATAATAGAAGAGCCAGACCAGTTTTATGTACAGGCACATAAATCAAGGTCTTATATAATCAAGAAAAAAAAAAAAGACAAAAATGTCATACAGACAAAAGTAGACAGCTAGCAGGGGTCAGAGTGGAAGTGTAGGATGAATTAGCAATGGAAGTGGAGACTCAACCATCATTATAAAAGACAAGACTATAATGAAAGTACAGGTCAATGGCTCTGATCCAATGTCAGCAAGCTGTGCCACCCCAAACTCCTTGGGAGCCCAGCAGAAGCCTTCCTACTTGGAGTAGTCACAATGATGACATTCCCCACTGCCTTCGCACCAATACCACTGACTTCAGAATACATAAACCAAACAGAAACTAATGGTCTATGAAATACATATGGTGTAAAATTCAAATCTGACATCTTAGCAAAATGTTACCTTATTTAAATTCAGGCTAACTCACTCAATTACAGAATTCTCCAGGCAAATTGTGTAACAAATTGGAAAGCTTTTTTTTTTCTCTCTCTCTTCATTTTACTGGCCCTTTCCAGGAACAATCACCAGTACAACAGCAGTCATGGCTAAAGCGGAGGACAAATTTTGATTGCGGTGTAAAAATCACAATTGACAAAATACGGCACATTTGCAACACAGGCAGGAAACATCACAGAAAACTATTAGCATCGCTTTTGTTGTGATAAACAATTGATTGCCTGATCTGGTTCTGAAAGCTGTTATACAAAAATGTAGAAGTATTTTTCACAAGCAAATACACAAAACCACTACATAATTTGGAACGGAATAAAATATTTTGCAATAAAAAAGGATTAACCCATATATTGTTCATTCGTATTCTAGATTGTTTTGATTTATTATTCCATTTTTACACACTTACTGAACCTTGGTCATGGATCACAATCCAGATAATATTTGATAGCTTTTACTGTCAATGTTTACAAAATTACACTAGAATTTTAATTTTTTAAATATATATTTACACACTGTATAGTCCTACTCTTAAGGTTTTATCATTAATTGTAATCATTGTGTACATATGTAATAATAGTTAATAACTGGGGGTAGGGTGTTGTTACTGTTAAATGTACAATAGAGAAATAAAAATTTAATTACTTTTGTATTAAAATTACTGTATTCTGACCGTCATCCCAATAAAGAGCTAATAAAACAAAATGAGAGAGAGAGAGAGAGAGAGAGAGAGAGAGAGAGAGAGAGAGAGAGAGAGAGAGAGAGAGAGAGAGAGAGAGAGAGAGAGAGAGCTGAAAGAAAAGGGTGGGGCTTTAATCAATATGGAGAAGAGAATATCTATTAACTCAAAGTGACTGGAAGCATCACCAGGGTCAATAAGAATAATAAGAGGTACAAAAACAATAACGTAGATGTAAACAAGAAGACAGTTAGAATAAACTGACATTTTAAACATTTTAAAATCTAAGCAGAGCGAATCATTAGACTGGTGAGGAATGAACCTCCAAATCAGAAGAATTCTTCCATGCAAATTTTTCACTCTATAGGAATTCTGAAACAAATCTGAAACTGCCCAATTCAGCTTAGTGTAACTCTGCATAAGGAAAACTATAGGAAAAACAGAGACTAAATTACAAGGCATTTACTCACTTGCTGGATTTTGAAACGTTCAAATTTTCAATGCCAATTTTCCTTAGAATTGAAAAGCCAGTTTCCCTTTTAACAATCTGTCTCAGCTTTTGTTTAGACGGCTTCTGTGAGCCTCCAGTGCAGTCTCTAAAATGTATGTCTTTAGAACTTTAAATCTCATAGCTATATTTCATATGCGAGATTTAAATATCCATCAAAACATAATACCAGCAATGAAATTGTTAGATTCCTAATCACTCATTTATAAAAAGTGCATTTTTCATGCTTCAGAGAAACATTTTCCACTGAAGACACCAAGCTAAAAATTGATGAACTACCAAAGTTCCACGCAATAAAGTCATCTCTCCAGTAAGCGTTGTAAACTAGAAATAAATGGTACTGACAAAGTGAGAAAGCTATTTTGAGGCTTTTCCACTATTTTGCCATTTTGTGGAATTTTCCACTTGAACACAAAACTACAAGGTTTTCAAGTTCCTAGTGTTAATACTGCTTATTCTTTTTCCAGGCATGACCCTTATCTCAGGGCAAAATGGAGCCAGACGAACTATAAATCTCTGAACATGCCCTCTCCCCGCCCTTTTCCTTGTTCTGTATTCCACAATGTGTGTAGGTTGGGGAGAAACCTGGAGAAATTAAGTTCAACTTAAATCTAATACACTGGCCAAACCACCTCCAAACAATTATAGTCTCTTCTGAATTTATTCTATATCCAGAGGCAAGGTTAAGACAGACACACATACCGGCTGGTTCTATAATAGAAAATACCTAATATTATATATGTAGCATAATCTCATTCATAATAAATATGAGATATATCATTATGCAGTATTAATGCTGAGGAGGGTAGCATGTCTGAGAAAATACCTAAAAGTTGTGAATATCAGGCGTAGCAAACAGTTCTGTCTTACAAATGAATGAATGAATCAACAAATAAGTGAACGAAGAAATAGGTAACATTAACATTCACAAGGAAGATTTGCACATGCACCCATCATAAAAAAGTTTAAGCACAGATAGTAAGAGTCCAATGGAAGATAATCGAACTACAGCAATCTGACACCAGTCTGGGACACCTATCCAACTAATACAATGTATAGATAGTATACATAGTATGAAATACATAACCATCAAGGTCTTATGTCTTTTAGAACAATCAGTAAGATTCTAGGATATCACTGTATGTATCTGTCCTGTCACATTAAGCACAGCTTCAGCACACTACTAGCCATGTCCAGATCGCCCAGCATCTATTCGCCTGTGATGGCTCACCTCTGAGACGGTGTGTTTCCACAGCAGCTCAAATCATGACATGACCAACATCCGTGCAAATCCCACACAGGAGCAGGAAAGAATGAGGGAGGAGAGGAGAGGTGATGGAAGGACGAAGGATGAATGCTGATGAAAAGGAGAGAGAAAAGAGGGGAAGAGAGAAAGAGGAAAAGAAGGAAAGGGCTCCAGACAGAGGGGGAGCTTTCAGGAGTCGAAGCTGTGTGGAAAGGAAGCGCCAGGTGTCACATGAATGAGTGTGCGCACAGACACACACATTCAGACTCACATGCACGCATACACACACATGGAGAAACACCCACAGGCATACGCTCTCTCCACTCAGGGTTATATCTTCTTTTTTTCCACGCATTTCCCTCTCTTTCATAGTTATACCACAGTGAATACTGAACACCTCTTCATTTTTATGATTCCATTGGTTCGTTTTTGCACAAACAAATCAGAATATCCACACCTTCATATCTCCATGTTCACAATTGATAAAAGAGGCCACTAACAAAACTGCCCAACAGACTCACAGTTGGGCTTTTGCCGAGTGCTCATTTCATCCTTCGCACCCAAATATACTCAGCATTGGCCCCATTATCATAATGGTGCCCAGCCCTACATCCTATATGCACATTGTCCATCTTTCTCGGTCACACACAGACATCTCTCAGAAAGCTTGGTTGTCTAAGCAGTTCTAAAAGCCTTCATCAGGATGCAATCTCCCAGAAACTATTACACAAAAAGAACAGTATTGTGTACAGTATTGAGCAGCTTTAACTGCTTTTTAAACTGGAGTTATCAGCATATATCCATAAGGCCTCGACTGATGCTGCTTTTTCAGTAGTCCTAGAAAAAGAAACCACCCTGCTGAAAGGGAGACAGACACAGAGAGACAGATTAGACTGTGACAAATGGTGAATTACAGTAAAATAAATGAGTAGGAGAGGAGGCGTTGGGTCAGCCAGGCCATCATCTGTGTCTGGGATAAGAGTGTGGAACTCAAGAGTGGAACACTGAAGTGCCACTTTCTTGTTTCTCGGTCTTTCTCTCTGCATTTTGTGAGAGAGTGAGACACAGAGACAGAAAAAAAAATGAGTGAGAGAGAACTGTCACTAACTGAAATTATGATGAGATCATCAAACGCTCCTCTTATCTCACCACTGCCATGGCAACGCCAGAGACAATGCGTCTAAAGTTAAGTGATTTGCTGCACTTTTGTCATGGACACTTGATGATGAGGTCACAGGCTGGGCAGAGATGGGGTCAACACAAAGGTGCATGGTACTTTGTGTACACACATCCCACTACCATCAGATCACTGTTTTGGTGGCATAGAGGATGTAGTGGAATGTGGTCATATGGTCACCACAGCTTTATCAAGGAATCCATGACAACAAATCCATGTGGTCATAATGGCACCATTTTATACAGGAAAATGTTAACTTTATCAAAAGCTGTCCTAGCATTGCTTTGTGAGAAAAAGCATGACATTCAGAGCAGTTATGCAGGTTAGACATGTTGTATTCGGTTGCAATTTGCTCGACTGCCTGTTCATCAGAACGATTCTTGACATCCTCCTCTGACCCCTTTTGTTGACGAGCTGTTTACGTCCACAGGATTCTGTTTCAAAGGATACCTTTCCTCAGTCACACCATTCTTGGTATACTCTCCACAATATAGCACAAGAAAACCACACAAGATTGGCAGTTTTTGAAATGCTGGCCATGGCTCTTTCACTGATGACCATGCCTCATTTGGAGATACTCAGATCAATGTTCCAATTGAATTTAGTTTTTCAGCAGTGATTCTTTAACATAAGAGGTGGTTCTGATTCCCATCATACAATATCAGGCTCCTACTAAATTGGAAAGTGAAAGACCCATGAACCCAAAACTGACATCAAAGCTAACATAAAAAAACAACATACAATATTAAAATCTAATATCTAAAAAAATCTATTGAGGTTGTTTCATGTTCATACACATGCCGTCCTTTTTATTAGTCTTTCAAATGCCTTTCACATATATCACTCATTACTCTTAGGAATCTTAGAAAACAATGGTTTTGATGGAAATACTACAAACTAGGCCCAATTAATCACCGAGAGGCAATTGTGTACCTTGGGACACCACAGATCAGACCACCTACCTTTACAGAGATTCTGTACATAATGATAGAAATATTACGGGGCTTTTCACTGTCCTTTAAAAGCATACTCTAGTTTCACTCTAAAGCTAGTTATACTCTAAACTTATAAGCATAAGCTGATGTGACTCTGGGTAACACTACCCAGAAGGAACCAGACATTGGAAAGATTACTGAACACCTTGTTATATGCCTGGAGGATAAACTTGCTTTTAAATATATACACTTGACTATGTCGTTGTAATTTCTAGACATCTGCAAGTAGTCTGGGACCCTTGGATTGAGTCTATTAATCTGTTTATCACTGGCCATCCCTACTTCATCATTATCTACTTCATGGAAAAGCTGGTTAGCTTTCTGTGATTGTGCAGAGAGAAACACACTGGTACTTATTTATTTATAAGTCACTTAATGGCCAAATGCCATCATACATCACTTCAGTGCTTTCTGTAAATAATAAACATCATGTATTGATTAGCCTTCAAGTCTCTAGCTTTTACTCAAACAGGAAAGTTTCTTTTTAGCTCCAGTGCACCAATGAGCTGCAAATTGCAACAAGATTTGCTACAGTTCTGCTCACTGATATTTCTTAACCATATTAAAGGAGCAATAAGACATTTCCCCCAATGATTCATCTTCACTTTATGAAACCGCTATATTCTGACTCCTATTGGCCAGGATGACTAATACTAAAAGATTTTCTATATTAAACTTTATATTAAACATGGCCACCTCCATATAGGGAACCAATATTTCGATTTCATCACAGCTTGTTTTCGCCCAATGTATGCAACTGCTGTTAAAACGCTTGAAATAGAGCAAAATCATCACAAAGTGTTCTCCTCTTCCCATTTTTATCACAATTTTAATTATCGCGTTACATAAGTTACTTGTGGTCAGAAGATTGCTAGCTAGTTAGCTTGAGTTAGCTTGAGGCTTCAAACAACCAGGATTTTGCTTAGGCTTCCTGGATTGTGTTGATTCCACAAATTTTACCTGGATTGCACCAATTAGAAAATCTAGCAAGCTTGAGCAAAATCCTGGTGAAGACTTTCACTTTCTGAACCTGGATTATACACCTCTGAAATTCAGCCAGTTTAAGGTCTCTCAGCAGGCAGCATATTTAAAGTATCTAAGAAATTGGACGGCCTACGTGTTGGGAGTGCGCACGCTATGATGGAAAACGGTGTCTACGTAGACAGCTCACTAAGTTTTGGGACAGACACTATATGTTTACAAGTACACAATTAAATGCAAAATATAAGGACATATAATCATTTATTTATATAATGAAATTTTGAGCTAGAGTTAGATGGCAAAAATAAAAAAAATAAAAAATTAAAATAAAAAAAATAAACCATCTACAAAACAACATTTGAGACAGGCATACTGGAATGCCTAACTGAAGACTTTCTTTTCTTTCTTTTCTTTTTAGCAGAAGCCCAGTAATCTCTGCTTTAGAGATTACTGCTATAGCTTAATGTGACAGCTTCAGAGGTGGCCACTACAGCTGAAGTCTGTTATAGCTGCCACAAAGTCAATGTATTCATATAGGCCATTTTACAATAGCCATTGTCACAAAGCAGCTTTACATATGACTGAGTTCAATCCCCCAGTGAGCAAGTCAAAGGTGACAGTGGCATGCCCCCCCCCCCCCCCCCCCCCAGAGCATGAGGAAGAAGTATTAAGAGAAACCAAATTTCAGAGGGAAAGCATCCTCTATCTTTCCTACAGAACACCTACCTCCAAGGTCACTGAAAGCATTTAATCTACCACATGACATGGCAGCTGTGCAAAGTTGCAATGCTTTGACAGTTGGACTGGATATGAAAACAACTTTCATTACTTACAACACTTATTAGTCTTTTAGTTTTTATTCAAATGTGAGGCTAAACATTTTAAGGGCACAACATCTGTGGTTTTCCAGACTTGCTATAACTTGCTATAACTATAGCTATAACTGATCTGAAGTTTTTTTTTTTTTTTTTGAAAAATATATCTGGCAAGTGTTATAATACTACCAATATCTACATTATGCTCACCAGAGCATATTGTGATGTAATTCCTTGCAATATCCATAACATATTACTACACTGCCAATCCCTACCTGACACCATTAGTGGAACACATTTATAAAATATATCAGGCCACAGGAACATTTCTCCAGTATCATTCAAGACAAATTTTATATGAATTGATTCTTTATTTCAAATGATGGACTATTTAAAATGGTTAAATATATGCTTTAAGTTCTGCTTTATCTGAAGAAACTCTGAACACATCCAAAGAAGGCTGAGAATTTTGGTATGTGTAGCGATATCACAGCAGACTCACATTAAGGGCTTAATTGTATTTTTTTCCCCACAGAAATCCCTACAAGGCACAGCTCAGTAATCAAAGTAAACTGACATCTTAACCATATATTAGTTGGTCAAATTTGTATTGAGAGCTAGTAATTTAGAACACCTCAGAAGCATAGTGATTGAAGTTCTATGGGTCTCCGTACACTATTTCTCTGTTATGTCTTTGGCAAATCTGAGTTTAATTTTAGAGGCTAAAGGAAACAATGGTAACTATTTCCAGGATATTTTCAAAGAGCAATCTTTCATTTTGAATCTTTGAATGTGCATCAGAAAAATCTCAGTAAAGACTTCAATCACAGAGACAGGCCAGTTATATTTAATGTTGGTCCAGACCACACTATATTTGAAAATTCTTCACAGGAAGTTTGAGTGTTGATTACAGCACAGAATTAGGACTTGTGATCTTGTTCAGGCATAGTTTTTCTTAATAACATCAAGTTATGATTCTGAAGTTTAGAGGGTGAAATGTCGAAGGTGAAAGGTGAAACTGACCACTGCTATTGCGGCTCTTCTTGCTGGCCTTGCTCCCCAGCAACATCTTCAGGCTGTTCCTAAACATGATGGCAGCAGGTGGCGCTAGAGAAACACCTGCCATGGGACAAAAGAAGACAAAGACTGTTACATCTAAACAAGGGGCATTCTATGAGAACTTGACTCCAAAACATTCAAGAGTCTCTACTGATGTCTCTACTGACACACATCTACACAAAATAAAGATGTGTGTAAAGCTCAGAAGTCTCAGGACACAACACTCCTAGTCCAAGGGATTTTGAGCGAGTTGTATAGTAAATTATGTAGTAATAATAAAAGGAAGAGCTTCTAAGGTATTTTGGCAGCTTCGCTCATAATTCAATGGTGTAACGTACTTTGTTGAGCTGGTCAAAGATTCTGTGTCCATCCTGCAAGAAATTTGCTCCCTTTAGTCCACAGTGGCTAAATCATTTCCCTACAGAAGTAGATAAAAGCAAGGGGGTGCTGTAATGTCTCTCTGTGGTTGAGAAGTGTGGTCTTTGTAGTTCAAACTATCATGGACAAACAGCACAACAAAAAGCTTTTACCAGTAGTCCTTATCGGACAAAAAATAAATAAACCTTTTTGGCAGTGTGAAGATTCTTTTGCAGGCACGCAGGCAGGCGCGCGCGCGCACGCACGCATACACACACACACACACGATATTGACTTCAGAATGTTTATTACACAGACTGGGTGCCAGTCTTCCATATAAAAATAGTCAAAGATTTGTAAAAATGCACCTAAAATATCTTAAATTTGTTTGGCAAAGACAGCAATAGATGTTTTTATATACAAAGGGACACATGCTTTCTTCAAATATTAGCATGAGAAATCTGCAACAATCTGCAGCAATGAATGCAGAAAACTTTGCATCTAACAATAGTTAAAATGTATTGTATTACATAGCTAACACTTTGATTCATTAATCATTTGCTGTGTAAATCTTTTTTGGCTTGTAAAACAATACTGGATGACAGAAATGCAGTTATTGTCAGAACCTCAAACTATTGAAATGTCAAACACCTAAAATAATATTCATGTTTTCATTTAACCCCCGTTTTCCTCTAGTGTTAATTGTCTTTAGTTCCACCCTCAAGATCACTAATTATGCCCTAACTACCATGTACTTCTTCCAGTACAAATACAGCCAGGCACCACATCTTACTTAACTGCCATGAACATGACATCACTAGATAACTCAACATGCTTGAGGAGAGCACCAAACACCATCTTCACGTATGCTGGCAAGCAGAAGCCCAGATTAGTTAGCACCATGCTGAGGGGCGGAGCATTCCAGCTCAGCTGTACAGCAAGACCAAAACTGTCTTGCACTAACAACCTGGGATGGGTCTAGCATCACTGGAGACTGTACAATATATATCCATATAATTACCTAGGCCACTGAATGAAACCAGTTTTTGATTGGAATGATTTAATTTATAATTTAATCTTTAAGCATTTTGGTAAATTCAGTATTTACCACAATTGTTTTCTTGAATCTGATGCCTTATCCAAGCAGTCATGTTCTGGGGTGACAAATGCAATATTGCTCCCAGTCTTGATGTCACCACTCCACAGGTGAATAAATCCATTTCCTCAAACACTTTCTCTGGTATCCATTTTGTGTGTGTCCACCCACTCACTGCACCAGTGGTTTCTAATAGTGATTTCCATCCATTTTAACCTCACAAGAAAGTGTATATCCAGTCTGGTTACAAGCTGTTTTCCATAGCGAAACAAGCCATTTTATTTAGTTCTCTTTAATAATATATTTAGAGAAAGTGTTGCTGTTCTTGATATCTATTCTGCTTGTTACAAAGCTATGAAACTTGATAAATTGAGGCCATTGTTAAGTCAATCTCGAGCTCAGGAAAAGTCAATCTGAAACTTTCAATAATAACTTCTCTGCTTACTAAACTGTGCTTACTAAAAATCTTTAAAGTGCCTCCATATCTCTGTTAAAGTATTATTACAAACAATTTCTACTCTGTAGATGTTAGTATAAAGGTAAAATGGACAAAGTTTGGCAATCTCAAATCTATCTCAAGGCTGAGGGCACGAGTGGGCTTTCTTATAGCTCCCTGGCTTGTTGCCTGCGTGTTGGGGTTTTCTCTGGTAGACAAGAGGATTGCTTCCCTGCGCCTTCGGGTTGGGGAACGGGCTCTGGCTGTTGATTGTGCTTATTCACCATATTGCAGTTCAGAGTACCCGGCCTTCTTGGACCACTTCAAGGGGATACTGGAAGGTGTCCCTTCTGGGGATTCCATTGTTCTGCTGGGGGACTTCAATGCTCACATGGGCAACAACAGTAGGACCTGGAAGGGCATGATTGGGAGAAACGAATTCTCTGATCTGAACCCAAGTCGTGTTCTGTTATTGGACTTCACAGTCTGTCCATAACAAACACCATGTTCAAGCACAGAGGTGTCCATAAGTGCACATGGCACCCTAGGTCGTAGTTTGATGATCGATTTTGTAATTGTTGGACTTGCGACCGTATGTCTTGGTCACTGGGTAAAGAGAGGAGATCAATAGATCACCACCTAGTGGTGAGTTGGATCAGATGGTGGGTGAGGATGCCAGACAGACCTGGCAGACCAAAACATATCTTGAGGTTTTGCTGGGAACGTCTGGCAGAGGAACCGGTCAGAAAGATATTTAACTTTCAAATCCGGCAGAGTTTTGACCGTATCCCGAGGGAGGACAGAGACATTGAGTCTGAGTGGGCCTTGTTCTGTACCTCCATAGCCAATGTGGCGGACTGGAGCTGTGGCCACAAGGTTGTCGGTGCCTGTCGTAGTAGCAATCCCTGAACCTAGAGGTCCTAGAAGGTGTATGGGAGTTCGCTCAACCAGTCCACATGTGTTTTGCGGATTTGGAGAAGGCATTCAAAACGTGTCCCTCTGGGATTCCTCTGGGGGGGGTGCTCCGGGAGTATAGGATACTGGAATCGCTGCTACAGGCTATCCTATCCATGTACAAACAGAGCAGGAGCTTGGAATGCATGGCCGGCAGTAAGTCAGACTGGTTCCCGGTGGGAGTTGGACTCCACCAAGGCTGGCCTTTGTCACTTTGTAATTTTTATTGACAGAATTTCTCGGCATAGCCAAGTGGCAGAGGTGGTTCAATTTGGTGGCCTCAGGTCTCCTTTTTGCAGATGATGTGGACCTGTTGCCATCATCGGGCCAGGACCTACAGCTCTCGCTGGATCAGTTTGCAGCTGAGTGCAAGATGGCCGGAATGAGAATCTGCACCTCTAAAACTGAGACCATTGTACTCAGACGAAAAAGAGTGGAGTGCCCTCTCTGCGTCGGGAGTGACTCCTTGCCTCAAGAGGAGGAGTTCAAGTATCTCGGGTTCTTTTTCACGAGTGAGGGAAGGATGGAATGAAAGATTGACAGGCGGATCGGTGCTGGGGCTGTAGTGTTGTGGACACTGTGCCGGACCGTTGTGGTGAAGAAAGAGCTGAGCCAAAAGGCAAAGCTCTTGATTTACTCGTCAATCTACGTTGCGACTCTTACCTATGGTCACGAGCTCTGGGTAGTGACCGAAAGAATGAGATCGCGAATACAAGTGGAATGACATGAGTTTTCTCTGCAGGGTGTCCGGGTTCTCCCTGAGAGATAAGGTATGGAGTACGGTCATCCGAGAGACGCTCGGAGTAGAGTCGCTGCTCCTCCACGTAGAGAGGAGCCGGTTGAGGTGGTTCGGGGATCTGGTCCGGATGCCACCTGGTCATTGGTAAGGCCCTCCAGGCATATCCAACTGGGAGGAGACCCGGGACGCACTCGAGAGATTATATCTTTTGGCTGTCCTGGGAACTCCTCAGTAGAGGAGCTAGAAGAGGTGGCTGCGGAGAGGAAAACCTGGGCCTCTTTGCTTAGGCTACTACCCCCCGCGACCTGAACACGGATAAGTGGATGAAAATGGAGGGATGGATAGAAATCTCTCACAAATACATATGCCTTTACACACATTTCACCCTTTATCAAAGCATTGCAAGATAGAGAACATTTTTCACAACAAGAGCTGACAAGTTATTTCAGGAGGGACTTCAGTCCAATTATAATGGCATGTGTCCACTTAAGCTTTTTCTTCTGCTCTTTAATTGGCTCATCAACAGAGAGTCTAGAAATATCATGAGTAGCCTTGTTCCTCTCCTGTCAATTCTTTATATGCTTTAGCGAATGTGACTTCCAACAGTTCTGCATTTAAAACAAAACCGCATCCCTCTCAAGCCATTAGAGCTGGATGAATGTCACCACAGCTACAGGGCAACAGAAAAAGAAAAACAACATTAACATATAGTATAGTATTAGCATATGTGGGGAAATGAGGCCTGTGTGATTAGCATAAGCAGGCTTGGGAGTCAAAGGATGTTAACATAAGGCCTTAAGTGGTGCAAGGTGTCAACACGTGTCAGGGGATGAGACAAGCAGAAAGGATTGCTGGGGGCACTTGTACTTCACTGCTCTAGAGTCCAGTGGCAGCATGCTTTTTAACACTGCATCCGATGCTTTGCATTGCACTTGGTGATGTATGGCTTGGATGCAGCTGCTCTACCATGGAAACCCATCTGGACAGTTCTTTAGCTAATCTGAAGGCCACATGAAGTTTGGATGTCTGTAGTGATTGACTCTGCAGAAAGTTGGCAACTTCTTCGTACTATGCGCTTCAACATCCGCTGACCCTGCTCCGTCAGTTTACGTGGCCTGCCCTTCGTGGCTGAGTCGCTGTCCATCCCAAACTCTTTTCTTATAATACAGCTAACAGTTGACTGTAGAATATTTAGGAGCAAGGAAATTTCATGAATTCACTGAGTTCCTGAGAGCAAACATTCTTTCACAAATGTTTGTAAAAACAGTCTGCATGCCTAGGTGCTTAATTTTATACACCTGTGTCCATGGAAGTGATTGGAACACCTGATTCTGATCATTTGGATGGGTGAGCAAATACTTTTGGCAATATAGTGTATGTAATCAGAGATCAAGATGGATGAAATTCCACACTGCAAAACTAATGCAGCTTGGTCTGACCCAGACGCAGACACAAACAATGTCAACCATCCACGTTAAATGGGGCAATAAGCAACATGCCGTTACGGTCACAATCGAATTCCTAATCTGTAAATCAAGCACACACGCACAGTGGACATGCAGTTAAATGCTATGTCTATAAATCCCTCCACATTCCATAATCATTTAATTGCATTAGATGTTACCAAAGGGCCATGACTCAATTAAGGAGATGCTATTGAAGAGCATTATTAATATCTCAGTGTAGTTTAGGTCTGAGAGGGTTTGAGCTTTTAAGGTTGTGCTCACACCAAATTAAAATCAGAGGGTTTTTTTTGGGAGGGGGGGGGGCAGTCAAATTATATTAAGATGTAATAAAACTTACTAATACATGCAAATTAGATATATGGGTTCTGTGCTCTTCAGAATCCTTCAGCAGCACACCTTAGCAGGTAGAACGGAAAGCAAAAATAAATCCCCTCCACCTCATAGGCTTTTCTATGAGGTGACAGAGATACCCAGTTGGATCTGGAGAGGTGTCTTGGGGTAGGAGATGCAGGGTTTCTTGGTACTTACTTTGGCCTGCTGAAAAGTGTTCATACTCGAGCAAAAACATCATATAAATAGTAAAAATAATAAACACGTGTGATTAGAGCCATCATACTGAAAGCAACTAAGAGTTCTATTTTTCCTGTCCCTATGTTCACCTCTCTCTCTCTTTCTGTTCACACACACACACTTCCAGAAGTTCTACAATTGTATTTGTCTTTATTTAAATGAGCTTTTATCTTCCTGCAGTTATTTTCCTGCTAGACACACACACACTCTCTCTCTCTCTCTCTCTCTCTCTCTCTCTCTCTCTCTCTCTCCCCCCATAATGGATAAATCTAGCTGTCTGGTATAAGGCCAAAGGAAACATCTTTAATAAATCACTGTGATCACCATAAGAGCTACAAAGAGCCAAGTCATTGTGGCCCTCAGTGTTCATTTGTGTGTGTGTGTGTGTGTGTGTGTGTGTGTGTAAAAGGCAAAAAGGGGCTGGAGGAACAGGATCTGAAATAGTTTTTGTTGCCACCTGTGCAGTTGTAAGAACCTGTGTCACACAGGAACCAATTGGTGATCGGCAATTTGTCATATTTAAGTATGCTGTTTATGGTGCATCACTGTTCAATTAATATCATATAACTAAGTAACCAAACAATAATGGGCACATCCATTATAGATTAAATTTTAAAAAGATAAGAAAACAAGTAATGATTATCTCTCCTTTTAAAAACTAAACAGTATTGTTTAGAACTGTTGTTAAATATGTAAAAATACATTATAGTGTACTTCATGAATTTAGACAGAAATATTGCCAAATTCCCTGTTAAGTTAAAGCAAACAAAAACTGACAGCAGTTCCAGCTGAAGAGCCGTTTTTGGTTATATAAGAATGCATTCTGAATGAAATCCCTCTGGTTTTCTACCCACCTCATAGAAAGCTAGACCGACGCTAATGTGGCACAAAAATAGCCTTCACCTCCAACTGACACACAGCAACAGGAACAAATCCACAGGCATCTGCCATATTAAAGACCATAACATACAGCAGTGGCTATTACACAAACCTGCACACAACAGAGCAACCAGGTTTTTTGGCCAGCAGGTAGCTTGGACATGACTGATAGCATTTTTTGTATGGTTATGTTTCTTGTTATGGTCGTAATTATGGATTTCATCATTATATTACCTTGTCATTTAAAAATGAGGAAATCAAGCTCTCAGTCAAAATCTCTGGATTTTATATATATATATTTTTTTCTCTTCCTCCTCAGCATATAGTGGAGTGAGAAGCATCAGTACACCCCTAATCTGAACAATTTATGCTCCGGAAGCTCAAGGAGGTGCTGCTCAGAGCTCAAGGAGGTGCTGCTGAGAGCATGGCAGGCGGTGAGGAGGTGGAGAATTTGGAGCTGGTCCTCTGAAACTCACAAGTGGTCGTGCGCACTCGGCGCGGCGTGTAACGGAGCTCCACGCTCAGCGAGTGGGAACCTGAGGAGCAGCCCACGGCGGCTCCGAACAGGAGCTCCTGCTGTGTCATCTCTCCATGAACAGCACCACAGCCACCCACACAGGGCAAAAGCTGTACTGATACATTAGACATGCTGGAATCTCTCTCACTCTCTCACTGTGTCTGTCATTCTAGCCTTCCTGCAGAACATCAACCATTACACAACACACACAGAACTTTTCACAATGTTTTAGGAGTATTCACAAATTTGAAGTAGAGAAATTAACATAGGGTACCAATGTTGATAGAGAGTAATGAACATCAATACTTCCATAATTATGAGCTGAAGAAATGTTATGATTAAATAAATAAATACATGTACTTGTTTAGAGATATTCTGGTCTTTCCCACATTTGTCAAAGTTATAATATGTATTTGGTCCTCTTTAATAAATCTACATTGTATTTTAGTCTTTGAAACAACAATGAAAATTATGCAATCAGTATCAGTGACTGCCACCAGCACTGATGCAATTCATTTATGGCTTTACTTACTCTGAGAATTAGAGCCCACTACAGTCGGCAACAAGTGCACAGATGTGAGCATCTTACACATAACCTGAACGCCAGTCATGGCTGAACACACAGTTCTGATGTCCCATACAACATTTATCCCTCAGAGTATTTAACTATGGCTGTTCTTGTTTGGTCGAACCAGTTCTCACAAGGACTAAGTTGAAGCACAGATGGTTCAGGTCAAAGACCATCTGGCCAAAGTGAATCCTCTTTATCGGCTCTTCCAGGCTCTCAGCAGAATATCATCAGTAATGTTAACTTCTAAACACTGCAGCTTGCACAGATTTTTTGTCCAAATGTCAAGAGTAAGGATAAAGCCATGACCAACGTTAAGAGTGATGCAGTGTTAACACTAAACAATCTGTTTGGTCTCAGTGGAGATGCAGTCTACACAGTCAGCAGGCATCTGTTCTCTCATCAGCATCAGCTTTCACAGGGAAACACACAAGCTACAGCACTGACTGCCATTAGAGGGGCTGTAATTAATACTAAACCACCCAGCACAGACTGACAGGACCACTAGCACTGGCCAAAAGGACAGCTGAGTGGAGTTTTTAGCACCGTTCAACTGTACTAAAACTAAATCAACTAACAAGAGCTTTCTGAATAATAACATATATACCTGCATATTGTTAACCAATGTTGGGAAAAGTAGTTATGACAGGTTTAATCAACCGCAGCATCTGAATCACTTAATCAGACTGCTTTGTTCTGAAGCTCATAATGATTAATCAAATACAGGTGCACAGCAGATCGTGTCTTCTGAATGTAAATAAAAAAGGTATGATAACATACTGTGTTGTGCGAATTGTGCTATGATTTGACAGTCTTTTGCCACAACTAATGATCAACACATCATTATGAGGAATAGCAATGCTATGTTAACAGCTGCTGGTTACATCACTGACTCTAGACAGGTCTATTAGTATGCTGCAAGAAACCTCTGTCTGCCACAACAGAGAGAGACAGAGAGAAAGTGTGTGTGTGTGTGTGTGTGTGTGTGTGTGTGTGTGTGTCCATGACAAGCATTCTAAGAAAGCAAATGAAGTTGTGACATGGTGCTGTAAAGGAGCTACTCACAATAAGCAAGCAGTAATCAATCTGGGCAGTGGGGCTCCATTACCACTGAGATGAAGGTATCTTTTCCGCACCTAAGATGATCAGTTCCTGACGCATGCTGGAATTGAATTCTGCCCATACCTCTCATTCCCTATCAGAGCAGATGTAAGCGGTGAGAGAGAGAGAGAAATACCGTGTGTTTTGCAGTGGAGTGTGGTTTTAGATTAACTCCCTGCATACATCTTAAATCAGCAGTAAACTAGAGAAGGAAAAGAATTCAGTGAATCTCTTTTATACAAACATATCAGAAGACATTATATGTAGTAATACAAAAGCTTTAAGCTGTTTTGATGAACCAAGGCCATTTAACAAGACCACTGTAGGGCACCGCCTGCTTTGGAGCTATGACTGTAATCGAAAATCCACTAGAAAAAACTCCCCTTTGTTACCCCTGTTCGAACACACTGCCTGCTCTCACTTAGCTGAGAAACTCCATATTTTACTGAAACCAATCAAAATGGTTTGAAAGACTTTCAGGATCTGGAAATGGTGGGTGGAGTGGTCCTGAACATTAAAGGGACGTGCGATGCAGCAGTGTGAAGGAGAGTGCAGTGCAGCAGTGTGAAGGAGAGTGCAGTGCAGCAGTGTGAAGGAGAGTGCAGTAGTGTGCAGGTAAAGGCACAGTGCTGAGGAAGAGGAGGCCAAGGGGTTTCACACAGGAGCAACCAACTGCCATTTCACTCACTGGGTGACCCTTTCATCATAATTATAGCATATGCAGTGATGAAGATAATGAACAGAAGCATTTTAAAAGGTATTAATGTATCAGTGTGTTATAATCCCTCATTACCTCTCAGAGCAATTTCAGATCTGGAAGTGAATTTCAGATCTCCTGTTTGGTGACTTTTACAGTCATAAATTCCTTTTTCTCCCTTTACAATTATGATGTTTTAGCACTAACAATGTTGCAAGTGTTTCAATCCAGAATTAGTAAATTGAGCTTAATTAACACACTGGTCAACAACAACAACATTTTAAACATTCCAGTCTCTGATATTATACAGAAATCTGCTACTCAAGCCGGAGTTGGAGCAGGACTTAAACTTTGGTGTTCTAGCATCAAATTTAAATATCAGAACATCAGAAAGTGGGTCTGTTTTCAATGCAGAATCAGTGTTGAATGTGTACTTTAGTGAAACCCCAGACTTACTGCTCAATCTATAGCTCATTAGTTTTGTACCACTGAAGTCTGCAATAAATGACTAGCAATCATATTTTGGTGTGTGCCACCCAGTACCCAAAGGCATGTCCCACTTTTGAGTTCACACTGGTGGCAGTTATGCAACTTATGGACTGCAAATAAACACTGAATTATGGGAGATGACAATTACTTGATCAGAGTAAGTGAGAAAGCCAGACTGGTGAAGACACATTACTGAACATGCAGCTCCTAGTGTGGACCCTCAGATTCTAGGAGCTAATGGTTCAACTGTTCAGATTTTGAGGGTCTTAATCACCACTGTTACATCCCTTACTGCCAGTTTATCTCCCTTTACTCAGCAAAATGCAAATGCTTTCACCAATTATATAAAAACACTGTTTTGATATGCATCCTTGTATGATAGAATACGGTGTAATATAATATGATTAAAATTCAGAATTAAAAAACAGAAATATAAAGTAATCATATAGAAAAATGTATGTCCATTTTTGTGCATTGGTTACCTTTGCGCTAGGAAAGTTTAAAATAACTTACAAATGTCTGCTTTATTATCCATTGTTGAACACTGAAAACTTGATACTCGAATTTAACCTGCAAACCTATAGACGTTGCATGACCAGTGCAATAAGGTAACGTCAGTTTGGAGAAAGCATTAAGATCATATTGCGATATGCAACCAAGCCACTGCTGAGGTGTCGGCTCGGCCAGTCACGCCATCTGCAGATGCTGCCTGCAGGACTGCACTAATAGGACAGAGGCTGACAGGAGGAAATATTTGACATTACTGCCACCTTCAGGCTGTCAGCAAAAATCATTGAGGTCAAACAAGGACTGGAGGTAAAAATCTCTTTTAAAAAAATAGATGGAAAAACGGGGAAAAGATTAAAAAAACAAATCCAGTTATACGTTGACGTTCGACAGGAAAACCATGGCTTCATCAGTAGTGCACCTTTATTACGAGTTACCATAAAAACAGGGTCAAAGTATCAAGGCTGGCCCATCATTTACACCTGCTCGTTTGCTTCACCGTTTCTATAACAAACTTTAAACGGGTTAAACAACGTAATTTTTTTGGACTCTACAGAGAAATCTGCGCTGCAATCGAAGAAAGACTGGATAGTAGTGTCATCATAGTGTAGCTGTGGAGCGATAACAAGACGAAGGTAAGTGCCGAGTAGCGCGAGATTTATTCAGGGCAAATCCATGAGAAGTGTCGTTTAAACGGTCCAAGGGCAGTCAGAAACATAACATAGACCAATGAATATGATAACCGAAAGTAAACACGAGAAACACAACAGAAAAGAGAATAAACAGGCTAACAAACAAAACAGGGCTACTTACAACAGGCTAGGAATACTTCAAGCAGAGAAACACATCCACAATAACCAGCGAAGATATATATACATACACACAAGATAATGAGGGAACTAAACAAGTACAGATGTTAACACTAACGAGGGGCGGAGTTATAAACAGGCGTGGAAACAGAAAGCACATGGAGTCAGTAAACAAAGACATGATTGACATGGGAGGGCGGAGCCAGGCGTCACACTTAGACGTGTCCATAGGGTTAGTTGTTCAGTTGTTGAGTTACATTGTGGGTGTTGTGTTGTCTCTTGAAAGATATTTTAATTTAAAAATCGCATAGCTCTATTGATATTGTCCAAAGTGATTGTAAAAATCACCTCACTTGGTTTGAGAGAAATATTGCAAGTTGGAGCCAATAAGCAGTTATTTTTTGTTTCATGTTGCACATGGTGCCATCACTACAAGAAATGAATACACAAGGAAAATCTATTATATGCAGCTTTCAAAATTCAATTCCCTCTTAGCAAATTAGCCCCAAAAAGAGGGTCCTCTGCTCAGGCCACAGGCTTCTCCATCTCTAATGTGCCAGGGCATGTGAGAAAGACACAATCCATGAACGCAGATGACATTGCTCATATGGATGATCTGCTAATGATCCTACGCACGGACGTAATTTGGGGGGGGGACATGTCCGGTTTTGGTCCCCCCCCAGTTTTTACGGTTAAAACCAAATATTTAAATAGCGACGAATCCATGTCCCCCCACTTTTGAAATCAAAGTTACGTCCATGATCCTACGGCACACATCCCCTGTCCCAGAAAGTGTGTCCAGGTGCGTATGTGTGTATCCCAAAGACCCTGTCAGTGTTTGCTGTCTTTCTGAGACGGGTCAGGCCTTGAGTGCAATAGAACATACTCACATTAACGTTCCCTTTACAAGCTCCTGCTCTCTCAACTGCTTGTCACTAGCCATCCTGTCACTGCTGTGTGTGTGGGTGAGCACAGGCTGCATGTTTTAATAGTGTTAAAAGGGCAAGTTATTAAGACTGCCCTTCTCCTATCCCATTCTCTTTCTCTCTTTCTGTCTCTCTCTCTCACTCTTTCTCTCTCTTTCTCCCCGTCTCTGTCTCTCTCTCTGATGGGATTTAATGGGCTTACACTTACACTCACTTACACTTAGACACTGTCTAAGAAACTGTGTTTGTGTGCACATGTGTGTGTTTGTGTGTGCATATGTGTATGTACAGGCGTGCAAGTGCTCTTGCTGCTGTCACTATGTATCACGTCACCACTTCATCTGTGGTCCAGTCAGACTTGGTCAGCTGACCTCCAAACCCAATCCCTAACTGCACTCATATTGCAAATCAGAGCTTATGAAACCATTAATGGGTATTATAGATTTCGATTACATTCACATTCATCAATATTCTCCTTTCAGCCAACAATCTCATCTGTAGAGCCAAACTTTAAAAGTTGCATATCATTGTTAGGCCTCTCTTTCCATCACTCTATAATAGGACCAAATTATATCTGAAAAGTCTGTCCAACTACTAACTCCCTTACATAATCATGATATGCTAATATCCCATATACCACATTCTAACATTGGTTGTCATTTTCATATCAAATAAGAAGCATCCACGAAAACAACTGAATGGCTAACACAGTTTTCATGTCCTACCAACCTACATGTAATATACAAAAATATCTCAGAGCAGTTTCAGCATGGCATAGTGGTTTGGGTGTATTATTAGGTGCTGATAAACTGGCACAGTTTGAAAAATTATTCTGTTTAGTAAACCGGAACACACTTTTTTGATAGTGCTGAAAAGATCATTCCCAAATAACACAGGGACACACAGGGCTAACATAGACATACGATGGTGTGTGTGTGTGTGTGTGTGTGTGTGTGTGTGTGTGTGTGTGTGTGTGTGTGTGTGTGTGTGTGTGTGTGTGTGTGTGTGTGTGTGTGTGTGTGTGAAGAGGGGGTCAGGATGAGGTCTGCTCACACTGGTATACAAGCCAAAGCTCACAAACACATGAATGTCAGTGACATTCAAAAGTTGTTTTCAGAATGGAACACGAAAACAGGTGAAAGGCCATATTCATGCAGGAGACAGAAAACAGTGCAGACATCAGATGCTCTCTATCATACTGCAGTGAGTCACTTACCAATGAAGCAACCCAAATATCCAGTCATCACACCATAGAGAAAGAGTGAGAGAGGCTGATGTGGTTAAAAAGTGATTGAACAATGAAACAATTCTTTAGACTCTTCAGATGTTAGCATACACTGACTCATGCCATCCCTGGTACCACTATGATTAATTATAAGGGGACTTATACTTATATAATCCTTGTATTAAGAGCCAGCAGACACAAATGACTCACTTTAGCATGTCACATGTGTGGTATCACTATCTAACTATAGATTTGATCTCAGTCCAAATTCTGATCGCAAATGAACACATAGAGCAGTGAATCACAATGTGGCCACACTGTTCCCAGAACAGTTGCAAGGGAGGTGAGTGCAATCTGCAGAGCACACCACAAATGCTGTCTTGCACTGATGCTGAGCATTAGGCAAGATGGAGCCATGCTTTCATGGTCACCAACTTAGACTTGCATTGTTATAAGACATAAAACACTGATCTGCAAGACAAATGACCAGGACATAAGCTATGCTAGCCTGTGGTCACACCCACAATGAAAACATCATCTATAGACAATTTATAGACAATATCCAATATACAGTTCTTCAAAAGACAAACAATGCCTTGGACGCACAATAGCTCAGTGGTAATGTCAAACATCTTTTACTGGACCAAACCCTTTTTTCTGCATGTCCACATGTTCTTTGCCATGTATCATTTCATTTGTGCTATAAGACCTTTATACTGAGCAGAGAAACCTGCTTCTACCAATCTCACTCTTTTCTCAATGGTTCGGCTGTCAACACCCACTCACTCCAAATACCAACCCAGTGAGACAAAGATAGTGACGAAGAGAAATGTGAAATGTCATAGACAGACAAAGCCACCCTTCAAACTCGACTCAAACCGTCCATGTAGAAGACGCAACTATTAAGCCTCATCTCTGGGGCACTCACACACACACACACACACCATTTACTATGTATGATGATTGTCCAGAGGGACTTTCCTGTTTCGAAGGTTTTTTGTCTTCACAGCTGAGACAAGTTTATTGTGGCTCTTGCCTGCAGTCAGTGAATAATGATGAGGTATGGCCAAACATGGCAGCCTGACTTGTTCTTCTTGATGGAAAGTTTGTGTTAACAACAGTACCAACTTTAAAGTCATGGTAGAAAGGCAACTTTATGACAGTGAACACAGGCCATTTTAGTAGCTGTCAACATTAGTTCTAGTTACACCTCTCCTCCAAAAAAGGAGCATTCTTTCAAATATGTTGTATGTTCAACATGTTGACCAACACTTGTTCAGTGATGTCCTAAAGTCATTATGAAAAAATATCCATAATTCTTCAGTCAAAATGAACATGAACAAATTTTAACCAAAGTTTAACTTCAACAAAACAATTGGGGGTCCTATAGGGCCAAGGCTAAGGACCCAAGAGTGCAGGGCTTCCAGTGTGGCACCTGGGGAGTATGTTTGTATGCCTGTGTCTGTTCCTGCATGCTTGTCTATCCACGTGTTTCTCCCAGACCCTCTGGTCTCATTTGGGCCAGTCATGTTGAATGTGACTGTGTGTCTGAGACCATCACTGTTCCGGTGTTTGTCCCATCTCTGTTTCCCTCTATGTTCCTGGGGAGGTGGTTAGAATTACTCCCCTGGGTGGGTGGTGGCTTTTGTGGCAAGCCGAATTGCTTTGTCTGTTCATTTATGGATATTTCAATGTGTGTTCAGCATCTTCATTCTTTGTCAGTATTTGTATGATTCCGTCATTGCTGTGTTGTGTGTGAAATACACCATTAAGTGTTCAGAGACGGTCTATGTGGCCTCCTGCTTCCTCGTGCCTTACGTTATGGTAATCATTATGATTTTTGCTGTGTATTGTTGTTGTTGTAATTATTACCACATAGAAAATATTATTATTTCTCTGTAGCTGCTACACTGTTACATATTAATACTGTTACTGTTGCCTGCAAGTATATCTGAGTGAACACTACATTGTTACCCATTTCAAGCTTCCATCATCATGTTCTTCCTGAATGGAGAGGCATACAAGGTGTGATATCCTGCAAGAGGTCTAAGGCTGCTTATTATCTGGACTCAGTGGTAATGCCACTGTCTTTCTCTGTGAAGCCCACCTAAAGTGAAGTGATCACACATCCTTCTCTGCTTCCGCCGTGCTCTTGACGTTTTTTTCTCCATTTACAAAAGTTATCTTCTTTTTCATGAATGCAACTTTAAAATGTATTTCTAAATCTACAAGAATTTTGAATGATAAATACTGCAAGGTAATTCAGGGATATATCTAGGTAGATTTTTACTCATTCAAAATGGCTTAACTGAGTCCAGATGGGGAGGAATAAAACAGGATGAAACAGTAGACCAATCAGATTCCTTAGATGCAGTTGCTGTTATGCAGCAGTTATTTACTTGCTAAGCACCACTACATTTAATCCTGTTCTCTTCTGAATGTGCAAACCCTGTTCTTTTCTGAATGTTCAATATCTCCAGAGTTTGCAGGCATCACTGTCCACAGAATACTTTGTAACTGCTATTTGAAGGTTTTAAAATCAGTTCAGCTATACCAATGAACCATCTAACTGGAAAAGAAAGAACATACACTCTATGGCCAAGCATAATTACAAGTGCCTCTAGTTTCTTACAAATGTCTTTTTCATATTTATAGTACATAACTTGTATTAATAGGGCACATTTCTAGTAGAGGTGTGCCAAAAAATCGATTTATATATCAAAAATCGATTCTCATTTACTACGATTTAGAATCGATTTTAAATGCCCCAAAATCGATTCTAAGTCGTGGTGAAGTCTCGCGTTATGTAATTACAAAATTACGCGAGACTTTACGCAGCAGATTCTGGGACACACTCATGTGCGGAAAAGTTTCAAAACAAATGAAGGAAAGAGATATTAAACCTGTCCCGTCTTCATTTAAGGCAAAAATATGCGTTCATTTTGGTTTTTACCGAATGCCAGGGAAGACCGAACTTGACACAATGTAGCTTGTGTGCAAGGCTTGTGTAACGTACGGGAACATACACACCGCATGAAATAAAATAGAGAAGGGTGGACCCAAGTGAAATAATAAAGAGAAGGGTGGACCCAAGTGCCGGCTCGCAAGAGCAAGACGTTTGATACTTGTCAAATGTATTAGCGAGAGGGAAACACGCACAGCGACCCAGAACAAACAAACAAAATGATGCGGAAGACTCAACGCGCAAAAGAATAGAAACAAAAACTGTGAGGGCACGGAGTAAATAGAAAATACAACGCATGGAAAATAACACTCAAGCGCAGAGAGACGAGAGAAAGAAGCAAAATAACAGTAACTAAAAAACAGCATGGATAAATGCAACGCGAAAACGAAACCAAGGATGCTAGCAGAAGTAACTGGCAAAAAACGCAGCAGCAAAATAAAACCCTTCCCAAAAATAAAGGCAAAATGGATAGGAAGAAATACAGAATTGGGAAAACTTGAGATGAGTCAGGAAGCGATGCAGGAGATAGATACTCGAATAAGTAAAGAGAAAGCATAACAGAGAGAGGTGGCGAGACACCATTAAACGAGAAGCAACCCCAGAGAAAACAGGGACCTGGCTGTGTATGGTTACGTCGGTGGAACTGCATCCGAGCCAGCCCTGAGAGCTTGCAAAATGAAGCTAAAGAATTTTGGTAACACAACAAAAAGCATTTTATTTTATCAAAGCACATTATTTTTGTTAATTAAAAGTGAAAGACACTTTATTTTCTGTCATTCTGTCTTGCAAAGCAGACTGTAGTAGATCATGCAGATTTTATAGACTGAAGCAGAAATTTTTATAAACCAAATCGTTTTTTGAATCGAAAATCGTTTTGAATCGAAAATCGATTTTGGATCGAATCGTGGCCCCCCAAATCAGAATCAAATCGAATCGTGAGATAGTAAACGATTCCCACCCCTAATTTCTAGTACTGATGTTTATATCTTAAAAAAAATTAAGATATAAATCAGTCAACACATAAATCTATATATATCGCAGGACAGATAATATCATCAGTGTCTGAAAGCTAGTACATAAAATTAGAGGCTTAGAACAGACTCCCACTCCCACACTCAAAAATGAGATTAATTTAATTGCTAATTCAATCCAATTTTGAGTTCAGTCTACAAACGTGTCAAAGGTCAAATCTCAGGCATGAAAGACTCTCTGTCTCCAGGAGCCCTGGTTACTGTTGTAGACAAAACTACCCATAAACCCCCACAGACTAGGTTCCTTTGCCTAGAACACTTTCATAGCCATTCTTCTACAAAAGACTAGTCCATATCATATACAAATTATCATCAGCTAGTAGTAGGGTCCAATGTAACAAATCACTTCGGTGACAGCAATGAAGAGATACTATGTAACACTGAAAATGAGCATCCATACACTTAAGACCTTACGTCTGTCCATATATCCAGGCTAGAGGCGAGTCAAAACCAAGGCTTTGGGCCTGATGGCAGCTTCACATGAAAGCCAATTACTTCAGTGCCTGTGAGATTTACTGTGAGCCTTGAGCTTCCTTCTCTCTCACACCCTGTGTTTTGACTCAACAGAATACATCCTGCGTCGTGTCACTTCCTTTATACCTCATACCATCCTCGAGGGAAATCAGACAGCTTCTTTGGAAGAGCAGCTGCCTTCCTCCACACCCTCAAATCATTCTGATCCAGACTACATGGCTTCATATTCAGGTCTGAAATGAATATTCAGCACATCTAAACCAAATCTCGGAGGGGTCACCTTCGATTTGATGCCGGGGTCTGACTGACAAGAAGGTTAAAACAGCCCCACAAGTGCTCCACTCTGCAGAAATAAAACATGGCAAATGTTTTAACCTAGCAAGCTCTCATGTTATTAGTTACAAGGATCATAACGTTGATAACTTTCAAACATTCAAACAAAAGGTAGTTTTGTTGACAGCAATGAAAGTCAACAAGGAGACCACTGAGGACAGTATCAGTTCCTTTGTGTAAACATGAAATTGCAAAGTTGCAAGTTGTCTGCATGGGGATAGTGTAGATAAAGTGTGAAATTACAAAGATTCATTTTGGGTATTTTCAGGATATCTTTCAGAAGGACTGAAAGGAAAATGTGCTCTCTCTTATACATCCAAAAATTATACAATAAATACTTATTTATGAACATATTATTTGATACAAAGAAAGTATGGTGTTATTTGGAGCCTGCTATGTGCCTTTTCACTCACTGCGTGATTGATGAACTGGTTTGAAGAGGTCAATCAGAGTGAGTCATTCTTGATGAAAGAAGTAGCACTCTGTGGGCAGCTGAGAACACTAACCTGAAAGCACCCGATTTATCCCCAACCACAACAGCGGCACCATTTCATTTCATGTCTGCTCTCTGACACACTTTTACTGATTACGCAAACAGACTGAGACCTAGTGGCATGACACCCTAGAAGTACATCTTTCATAATAAATATAACATTCAAAATAAATACAACTTTCAGAATAATCTCCTTGATTGGAAGTGAGGATTTGTTTCTGTAAGTACTGCTCAATTATTTTGAAAATTTGAAATAATCATAAAACAAAAAAAATCCTATTTAGTTGGTACAGGTGACCATGAAACCTTGCACAGGCAGCGGAGTGGGGAGCAGCGGGTCTTGATTGCATGCACATATCAAATATGTATGAATCATATCCTGCTACCTGGGGAGACCAGAGCCAGGATGCAACAAAAGCTGCTTGCTGACATCCTGACAACCCACTAGTGTCTTACTCTCTGTTTAAGGTAAAGAGGTATGTGTAGCAGGTGAAATAGCAGTTGAAGGAAAATGACTACAACTGATGAAGTAGAGACAACATGGAAAACCAGGAAAAACAGAAGAACATAAAGTATTGGTAAAATGTTTTGTAAGACAGGGAGCATCTATGCTTTATGGCCCTCACATCTCAATAACTCATTTAAATTTCATTTAAATTCTGAAAGTGGAGGTAAGTGGAAGTACAGTGGTACCTTGAGATACAAGCAGACCAACATAAAACATTTTTAAGATACGAGCTGTGACTCTGTCTGTATTTTTGATTGAGATTTGAGCTCCTTCTGGGATACAAGTCGTCATTTGAGAAGCTCCCGTTAGTTCATTTTCATGGTTTCATTTTAAGTAAAGAAAGTGCAGTTTTAGTTTTGTTTAAAGTAAAGAGATGCAGTTTTAGTTTACATTTAGTGTTAAGAAAGTGCAGTTTTAGATTACGTGTCTACAGTGCCTGTGTCACGGTACGGCGGCCCCCTACTGGTCGCCCCCGTCTACAGCAGCAGCTTGTCCTGTGGGTGTGGCGTTGTGTTCGTCCCTCAGGTGGGCGGAGCCCGCGATCCGTCTCACCTGAGGGTCGTTTGTTCGTCTACATATGTCTTGTCTTTGTACCAGTTGACTGCTGGTTATTATATCCTTAATTCGGATCAGTTCACGGGTTTTGGTTTGCGCACTTTACATATTAAACCATCCTATTTCCCTGAGACTTGGCGTGATCGCTTCCATTTATTTTCGCTCACCCTGCCCGTCACAGAATAACCAGCCACCTTCGGAAGCCGCCAGTCTCCTTTGCTTTCTCCTTCGTTCGTGGTCATGTCTCGTGGTAAGTGTTTGTCTGCGTGGTGTTTTGTTTGTTGTTGAAGAGCCCCGCCGTGCTGAAACGTTGTGTGTGTGTGCAGCACGGTGGTGACCAGGGCAGTCGACCCCGGTCGGGCTCTTCGTGTTGTGTGGTCACATGTGTGTGCATGTGTGTGTGTGTGAGTGAACGGATGTATGGAACGTTGTGCGTCGCTCGCTGGTGTTAATTGTTGAATGTGTTGTGTGTGACGCTGTCGCCGCTCGTCACGGTCGCCTCGCTCCCCCGTGTGTCTAGTGTTTTATGTGGGGAGCGACTGCGAACTTGAGCGGCGCGTCACCACTGTTTGTGTAGAGCGCGCATGTGAGTCCTGTCCGTTTGCCGTTTTGCACCGTGCTTTTGTCTAGTCTTTGTGTGTTTTGTCCTAGCGTGCTTGTGAACTGTTGTGTGTAATTCCACACATGCTCCTCCCCCTTGAGTGTGTGTGTGTGGGGGTGGACCAGTGATGGTCCCATGCCACGGGGAGTGGCACGGAGGGCGTCGCTCCTAAGGGAGGCCCTGACCAGGAACGTGGGGGGTTCTCCTGAGCAGGTGGAACTCCCCTGCTAAGACGGAGACCCCTCCCCCATTGTAAGGGGGATCAGGGCAGTGCGCGTCTGTGTTTTGTGTTGGTGTGTGTGGGTGTGTGTGTGCTTTTTGTGTTTTATGTGCAGGTGCTTCTCCCTGGCGGTGGATCGTGGCAGTCCTGGACCTTGTGGGGGTCTCCAGCTGGCAGGAGCCCCCTTATGTTGTGGGGTGACCGGAGCCCGGTCGGAAAGAGCCCCTCCCTAGAGGGCTGGGGCCCCCGGATGTTTGGGGACAATAGGGCTCTGGTCCGAAGAGCTCCTGCTGAAGATGGAGATCCTCCCTCCTGCTCGGGGTGACCAGGAGGCCCTTGGGGGCTGTTCCCCAGCCCGCGATAAGGGTGCTCTGGGCCTCGGTCTCTGGCGCTCCTGGGTTTGGTGGAGGAGTCCACCTCGTAAAGTCAGGCTCCGGCTGGGGCTGACTCCCCAGGAGGCTGGGGTGGCCCCTAGCAGAAGGCAGGGGCCAGCTCCGGGAGGAGGTAGGTCCAGGAGGTGACTTGGCCACGCCCCAGGGAGGTAACCTGCACACATACACCCCAGACGGACATGGAGCCGTGGCCCGCCGTCCTCGCACCTGTGGGGCTATGCGGCTTAAGGCCGGTTAGGGCGTGAGGGCCCTGTGACCGACCGGGGCGTGGTTTTGTCTTGTGGACGGCCCAGTCGGTCCAGGGTCCCGCCCAGGTAGGTGAGCTAACCTGTGTTTGTTTTGTGTTTCAGCTCCGGGACTACAGGGGGTGTGTCCCTTGTCCCTGCCTGCCTGCCCCTTTGTTTTGTGTGCTGCTGCTGTAGGCCGCACAGCCGGTGGAGGGGAGTGCGGCTTGGAGGGGGGATCTGTCACGGTACGGCGGCCCCCTACTGGTCGCCCCCGTCTACAGCAGCAGCTTGTCCTGTGGGTGTGGCGTTGTGTTCGTCCCTCAGGTGGGCGGAGCCCGCGATCCGTCTCACCTGAGGGTCGTTTGTTCGTCTACATATGTCTTGTCTTTGTACCAGTTGACTGCTGGTTATTATATCCTTAATTCGGATCAGTTCACGGGTTTTGGTTTGCGCACTTTACATATTAAACCATCCTATTTCCCTGAGACTTGGCGTGATCGCTTCCATTTATTTTCGCTCACCCTGCCCGTCACAGCCTGCACCCCTCCCTCCCTCCTCTCCCTCTGCCATTCACCTCCATTACCCATACTCGTCTGTCTCCAAGGTAAGTATACAGTACTAAATAACACTTTTTTCTTTTATTTTATATATTTCGTGATGCATTGATAAAGTATACATGTGTTTTTTAATTAAGTCTTTTTTCATAATTTAGGATGGTTTGAGGATATTTCATAGGGCTGGAATGGATTGAATCTATTTCATTTATTTTTAATGGGAGAAATCTTTTTGATATACGAGTTGACTGACTTATGAGCTCGCTTATAGAACGAATTCAACTCATATCTCAAGGTACCACTGTAATTTAAAACATGAATGGACTAGGTGTAAAGATAAAATAAATAAATAGTTATGTAACTCAAGGTAATAAAAATGTAAATATTGTGCATTAAATATGTTTAACTAATTCCAATGGTGCAATTTAATGAAATGATTGGACTGAAATGAGGACCTAAGGTTCCCCTACATCTCTCATATCAAGGGAAAGGAGAAGGCACTAAGCTCATATATTTATTCAATTATGCCCTCTCTCCTTCATCCCCCTCCACCCGACTGTTGTGGAGATTCCAGTGGGAATTCAGCAGGAGATCAATTAGGAGCTCATTACAAACTGCAGGGCCACATTCTCAAAGCTTCCTTTTTTGGTCGAATCCAGAAGACATAGGCAATGACCCTAGAAGTGGGGCTTTCGGGCTGCCTTTGTCTTTTCCCTTTTCATCCTTCCACATTAAGAAAGATCCACAGCAAGACAAAAAAAATCAAAATGAAAGTCTTGATCTGTGAAATCTGAATTCATAAGGCTGCCACAAAGTTTTAAAAATCGTATATGTAACGTTTGCGACGGGCAGGCATGACGCAAATGCAGAGTATAGTTGTATTTAAAGGGTTTTAATGGAAAGAGAGACAACACGACTAAGGACACGGAAGACAGAGGGAGCTAAGTAAACTAACGGGGAGAGAGCATGAACTAAACGGAACCGTTAAACAACTGGGAACAAGCATACGTAAGAACACACAACTAACAAACTGTAAACACATAGGCAACAATGAGCACCGGGGCAACTAGACACAAGAAACGTTAAAGCACAACAGTAGGGTAACCCAAACAGACAGCACGATAAAATCATATAGAAATACCACGAGGGAACATACACTCAGAACACAGGCGTAAAACACTGGGAACAACTAACAAACAGACAGGGAGCGAAGTCAAAGGGAGAACAAGGATAGCGGGAGGAACAGGTCTTTGGAAGAAACGAGAGATAGAAGGAGCGAGGGATTACCGTGCAGGGAATGACCGACACCGGGGTAAAACACGAGGGGGTTTTTATACACGGAAACACGATGGTAGAACAAGACTCAGGTGTACGAGACTGACGACGGGGCGTGACAGACAGAGGGAGGAACGAATGGGAGCGGGGAGCTAGGCGGGACCAGGGAGGAGGGAGGGGCTGGACGTGACAGTATACAAGATCCAGAACTAAATTCAGTCTGTCTACATACCCCCAAGGCTTATAATGGATTTAATAATAAAAAAACTGTAATTGATTTTAAAAGATTATAGTGCAGTGTATTCTACAATGTCAATATACAAATGCAATTTTGGTTAAAAATGAGTAGTGACCAGAGATAAACACAAAAAACTAGGAGCAGATCAGTGGGTCAAATAAAATCCAAACTTGATCTGTTTAAAATAAATCAAGCCGTTTACCTATCCAAAGCTCTTGGCTAATATGCTAATAATCTTCTTTCACCTTTGAGAGAAACCCATTTGGCCTGGGGGGAAACCAAAGGAAATGACCCCAGCACCACCAAGACCATAACTACCACCCCAACCTTGATCCCAGCATCAAAGGAAATGTAACAGCTTCTAAACTGCAACCCCCCACAAATAGAATACTTGAAAAGGCAATTAAGATATTTCACAAGAATATCAGTAACCACCAAAGCTGATCAAATGGATTCTACATAGCCTTGTAATTGCATTACATGGGCTAGGTTATAACTGAGCAGTAACACTGAAATCCCAGCTTACAGGACAACATTGACAAACAACAGCACTGCATTTAAACGCAACACATGTAAGTTATTGTGTGAGTAAGTAAGCAACAGAGGGAAAATGTGATAGCTTGTCTAGGAGGCTGGTGGGAGTGTATTTTTAGACAGTTACTCGTGCTCTACATGTTCAGATGAGGGTGAGGTCACAGGGTGATTGAGATAGGGTACACTGAGAAGCCTTCTTTATATTAACTGCACCAGACTCTTACACATCAGGTCCAATCGGTGGGCCTCAGCTTGCAGTACTGACCACTAGTCAGAAGAAACACAGTCACCTTTCACCTGCCACTTCTGGAGGAATCAATAATAGAATGTTAAACTAGTATACATGCAGGCATTACAGTGGTGGCATTGCAGCAGGCTATATGTAGGCTACATATATTTTAAAAACCTACACATCAGTTAAAAATAGGTATGTAATGGTTCAGTCGATTCTCAGGAATCAGTCTTTAGGTTTTGGTTTGGCCTGTGCCTCAATCTAGAGAAACCAACTTATAGCATTTTTTAATTAGACATACCAATTTAATAATGTGCTATATTAAAGTACGTGTTTAATAAAAGACGAACTGCAAACATAAATAGTGTTTCAAACAAGACTAGCAGGCAAACCTTCTTCAAAAGGCCTAGAAGCCCCTGCACCTCCTTGTTAGTGTACCTTCTGTTAGCGTACCCTGTTAGCACACCCTCTGTTAGTGTACCCTCTGTTAGCATACCCTCTGTTAGCATACACATCTGTTTGTTAGCTTATGGATGAACATTTTATCATGTTTTTTTATAATTTTATTTTCTATTTTTATCTTGGTTGAATTCTCACTTTTTTAATGTATAATTTTTTTAACCTTTGTACAGTGTCCTTGGGTTTCTTGAAAGCGCTATATATCGTAAATATAATTTATTAATAATAATAATAATAATAATAATAATAATAATAATAATATTATTATACCCTTGTGACGGGCAGGGTGAGCGAAACAAAAAGGAAGCGATCACGCCAAGTCTCAGGTAAAATGTATGTGTAAGCACTCGCAAAACCGAAACTTAGACTGAGACAGAATACCAAGAAGCACTGAGCGGGGCAGGGCAGAGCACGGAAAGGGAGAATTCACGAACACAATGACCGACACAGATGGCTGAAATGGACGGACTAATATACACTGGGACAGGGAACTATACAAGACACAGGTGGAAGTACTGAAGACAGGGGCGTGACAGACAGAAGGGAACTATGGCAACAGGGAAACAAGGACAAGGGAGGAGGGCGGAGTTGGGCATGACAATATGGTTTAATAGAAAAACTGCACAAACCAAAAACCTGTGACTTAATCCAAATGAAGCCGCAGCAGTCCACTGGTACAAATAGAAGACATATATAGATAAACAAACAAACATAAACAAAAATAAATTTTTTAGGATAGGTTCAGTGCTTTCTCTAACCCTAACCCAGCGTTTCTCAAAGTGTGAACCTCGTTTTGCATAAGCCCCGGATGTTTAAAATGTCTGTGGAACAGTGTGAACCAGGGCTAGATTCGGCCATTTAATGAATTTGTACCGGCCCCCCCGGTCAACAAATTACGTTCGCTGCCCCCCATTTGTATTTTATTACCATTTTGTTTGGGTGATATGGGACAGGTGGGGCATGGAATTTCCCCTTCTTCTGAGGTGGGGAATGATAGAAAAAGTTTGAGAATCACTGCCCTAACCCAAACACTAAAATAGAAGAAGACAGGCATGTGTGTTTTCAGAATGTTTCGAAAGCCTTTTAATTAACTTTTTCCCCTTCCAATCCTAAAATTTAGAAAATAATACTTTAATCTTATTGGTTATGCAGGCCATGTAGACATTACAGCCCTT
This sequence comes from Brachyhypopomus gauderio, assembly GCF_052324685.1. NCBI lineage: Eukaryota > Metazoa > Chordata > Actinopteri > Gymnotiformes > Hypopomidae > Brachyhypopomus > Brachyhypopomus gauderio. The sequence goes on along the minus strand of NC_135213.1, from coordinate 26,253,414 downwards.
TTTATGAAGCCATCCCAAGACCAAATACAGTGTAACACTTGGTCCTCAGCTGTATCTTCCTTCTGTCATTGCATGATTGGTTCAGAAGAGAGCTAACAAAAGGCCAATATTTAACCCTTCATATGGAATTTAACCCTTCATATGTATCTTCAGTCTGCTGTTCTCTCAACATGAGGGCGAAAGATGTGTCACACCAGAAGGACATCACAGACAAAAATCATAGTCAAAACTTTTTGAGTGGACAAAGACATACAAACACAAACACAAATACCAGCTACTTTCAAAAATAGACCAGCTACTTTCATTAGCAGTTGTCTAATGAGCAGGCAGCTGGCTAATTGGTTGGTTAACAGGCAGGCTATATGATGACAGCTTTAAGAGTTTTAATTGCAGCTACCACCTAACTGTTTATCTTTCCTCAGACATAACACACTATCATGAAATGATCAACCTCTAATAGACATTGGAGACTATGGTAGAACACTCAAGAACTGAACGTTAGTAATGTTTATAAAAACATTCTCATGTGATGTCTCCAAACATTAGTAATGTTTATAAATACATTCTCATGTGATGTCTCCAAATATTAGTAACATTTATAAATACATCCTCATGTGACATCTCCAAACTTTAGTAAAATTTATCAATACATTTCATGTGACATCTCCAAACGTTATAAATACATTCTCATTGTGACGCCTGGGGCAAAGAGGTGGACGCAGAGAAGAGCGAGATTTAATAAAGGGCAGTCCAAAAGCAGGGTTGTTTAGGCAGTCCAGGGACAGATCAGACAAAGAGTTAACCATGATACAAAGAATAAACGTAATCAAACAAACAGTAACAAACTCACAGACTTGGACATGGACAACAGGTCTGTAGCACAAACAACACTGATCAGCACAGATTTGACAAAACAAGGGGTTTAAATACACCAAACAATACAACTTGACAACAGACTTGACAGGTAGGGGGCGGGACTATACATGATGTACACAATGTGACGTCTCTAAATGTTCGTAATATTTATAAATACATTCTCATGTGAAGTCTCCAAATGTTGGTAATGTTTATAAAAACATTCTCATGTGATGTCTCTAAATGTTGGTAATGTTTATAAATACATTCTCATGTGATGTCTATAAATGTTGGTAATGTTTATAAATACATTCTCATGTGATGTCTCTAAATGTTGGTAACGTTTATGAATACATTTTCATGTGATATCTCCAAATGTTGGAAATGTTTATAAATACATTCTCATGTGATATCTCCAAATGTTGATAATGTCTATAAATGACCTGAGATTGAATAAGGATGCAGGCAAACTCTCAGTCCTTTTTCTAGATTTAAGCGCTGATTTTGACACCGTTGATCATGAAATACTTCTTGATCGACTACAGAGCTGGGTAGGCCTTAGTGCAGGGGTGGGCAATTAATTTTTACAAGGGGCCACATGAGAAACCTGAATTGTGTCAGAGGGCCACACAAACAATAATGACGTCATCACAGTGGCTCCGCCCACCTCACGCAAACTTCCGTGAACGGCGGAGGCGTTTATACTTTCCGCGTCACATTCTGTGCAGTGTTCTCCGAAACGATGTGTTGATATAAAGAAACACCCCTCAAAAACAGGGGAAGGAACATTTACCTGACCAATTTTAATGTTGCTTTTTGTTTCAGATTTGAAAAGTGCTGGAATTTAGGCTAAATACTTGAAAATGTTTGAAATTGTAACTACTTCGTTTCACAACAAATAGCCATCTGAATGAACAGTTTTCTTGTATTACGTTAACAAATACGAGCCTCTTGTAATTCCAAGACGAAACATGAGAGAACGTGAAGACAGATTGGGCGTTTTGAAAATAAACAATAATTAAATAATGTGATAAAAAAGTGAATTATTTCGGATCATTTCGAATATATGTATAAATATTTAACTTAATTAAGTTTAACGTGCTGGGAAATATTGAAATGGACCTTGAAAGTGACGTATATTCCACCTTGTAAAGGTGTATGAACCCTGCAAACATGACTTTGTTCATTGCGCTGAAGCGCGGCGCGCGCGAAGTTACAAAATTCGAGAGGTGCACGACCTCGCGAATCGACAGCGCGCGAGGCCACCGTAATTACGTCATTTTCGCCGCGCGGACCCTCGCACGCGTCAAGTATAAACCAGGCTTAAACCTAGCTTTAAAGCACTTCTACGGCACTTTCAAGGTCCATTTCAATATTTCCCAGCTGACTCAGGTTCTCTCTTAAGCTCGGTTTCTGGAACGGAAAACCTGAGCTTTCGTTAACTCTGAGTTTACTTACCCGCTTTCTGGAATACCCTCCTGTTCAGTCAGCTATTTGTTGTGAATCGAAAAACAGTTACATATTCAAGCATTTTCAAGTACTTTAGCCTAAATTCCAGCACTTTTCAAACCTGGAACACAATGCACAATTAAAATTCGTCACGTAAATTTTCCGCCGTTTGCGGAGGTTCGCGCGAGGTGCAACGTTCACTCCCGAAAGTATAAATTCAGCCTTACCTTGTCGCACAGCTCACACACACACGCAGGTATGTCCACACGGAAATAACACAAATGTAGCGCTTTCAAAATAAAAGCGTCACAGTTGTATTGCACGCACGACATAGATATTTGTTTAATTTATGATTGGCCTCTCGCGGGCCAGACAGGGACGCACAACGGGCCCGATGTGGCCCGCGGGCCGTTGTTTGCCCAGGTCTGCCTTAGTGGCTTAGTCTTAGACTGGTTTAGATCATATCTAACTGGGCATGATTACTATGTTGCATTAGGTACCTCTTCCTCCACAAGTAAAAATATTACTTGTGGCATCCACCAAGGATCAATTCTTGGGCCATTACTGTTCAACCTATATATGCTTCCGTTATCACATATCATTAACAAACATGGTATTAGTTATCATCAATATGCAGATAACACTCAACTACATTTCTCTAGAACCTAAAGCCCTAAAATCTATTTGCTCACTGTTTGACTGCATAGATGATATACGGACATGGATGTCTGACAATTTTGTCTGACAATTAAATAAAGAGAAGACAAAGGTTCTTGGTCTTGGTAGTGACTCACAAAGGAATGATGTCCAGACTTACAGTATTTAAATCAAATTAATCTGAATGCCAAACAATGTGTTAAGAACCTGGGCGTTACCTTTGATGAGCTCAGCTTCAAATCCAGAGATGTCAGTAACGCGTTACTTAGTAACGCGTTACTCTAATCTTACCACTTTTTTCGGTAACGAGTAATATAACGCGCTACTATTTCCAGTCCAGTAATCAGATTAAAGTTACTTATCCAAATAACTGTGCGTTACTATTTATATTTTCCCTAGTAAAATATATATTTTTGCTTTCTTCTTGGCTCAGTTCTACTTTTGCGTCTGACCGTAGCGCTCGACTCCGCACGCTGCGCGCGACCCTGTGAGAGCGCGAGCGCGTTTTACAAGTCATTCTTTGCTGTGTCCTCCCATAACGATATGTGGTAGTGTAAAGAAACACCCCTCAAAAACAGGGGAAGGAACATTTACCTGATGAATTTTAATGTTGCTTTGTGTTCCACGTTTGAAAAGTGCTGGAATTTTGACTAACGTCGCCTACTTTAAAATGCTTGAAATTGTAATGGTATTTAGTTTCACAAGCTGTCTGACTGAACTGGGGTGGGTTTCCAGAAACGTTCGTAGCTTCATACGAGGTTACGAGGTACTTGGCGCTACGAACGTTTCGGGAAACCCACCCCAGTTCGCTTGTATTACGTTTACAAATAAATTTACAAATAATACCGCGCAGCTACACAAACGTAATGTCAGGAGATACTGTAGTGACTCCTACTCCTCACGGCGAGTCTTGCCCTTTAAGTGACGCTGGGGCTGGGGGGGGGGGGGGGGGGGGGGGTTGCGCGCCAGGGTTGCGTTATCAATAAAGTTTCCCTCCTCGGGATTTTTGGATTAAGCAGTTTCTGCCTCGGTTACCGAACCTGCCTCAATACATTGTTACTGTTAAAAATGCACTTCCAATAAAGTGAGTATTGGAAAATTTTATTTTGCTGCTGAATGTAACTACTAAAGTAACTTGTAATCTAACGTAGTTACTTTTAAAATCAAGTAATATGTAACGTAACTAAGTTACTTTTAAAAGGAGTAATCAGTAATCAGTAATCGGATTACTTTCTCAAGGTAACTTAGCCATCACTGTTCAAATCACACATAATGACTACATGCAAGACAGCTTATTTTCACCTTCGAAACATCGCTAAGGTCCGAGATATGCTCTCTCTTGTTGACAGTGAAAAACTTGTCCATGCATTTATCACATCAAGGCTAGATTCTTGTAACACTGTTCTATCTGCTCTTCCAAAGAGCTCTATTTCTCACCTACAGCAAGTTCAAAACGCTGCTGCAAGGGTTCTGACCCACAGGAGAAAGAGGGATCGTATTACACTTGCATTCCTCTCACTGCACTGGTTACCTGTCAGCTTTAAAATTGATTTTAAGGTTCTAGTGATGATTTTTAAATGTCTTCATGGTTTTGCTCCTCTTTTCCTCAGTGAAATGATGGTTAGATATGTTCCAGTCAGGTCTCTCAGGTCTTCAAACAGTAATCTACTGGTGATTCCTAAAAGCCGATTAAAGATTGGCTAGGGTGCTTTTAGCCACTATGGCCCAAAGCTCTGGAACTCTCTTCCTGAGGAGCTCAGAGGCATTTCATCCCTGCACAGTTTCAAGAAGAGTCTCAAAACCTTCCTGTTTTGATCTGCTTTTAGTTAAGAAACTCTAACTCTGTTCCATCTTATTTACTTTCTTACATTATGTTGTCTATTATTTTATAATTTGTCACTTTATTAGATTATTTTATTATGTTTGTTTCCTTTTTATCTTTTTGTCTTCTTATCTTTGCTTCCTTTTAATGTTTCTTTTTTATTTATTCTGTAAAGCACTTTTAGAGTTGCATGTATGTATGAAAGGTGCTATACAAATAAAGATTATTATTATTATTATTATTATTATTATTATTATTATTATTATTATTATAAATACATTCTCATGTGATGTCTCTAAATGTTGGTAACGTTTATCAGTGGGGAACTGTCAGAACTGTCAGGGCCCTCTACGCCTAAAATATTCTTAAAACATTATTGTGACGCTTGAAGGAGGAGGCACGACGAGCATCAAACGGTGCAACATAAAACGTTTAATCAGACAAAGAACACGTTTAAGCTCCGTGCGGAGGGCAAGCACAAACAGACACTCTTACACAAGCACGAAACTTTAGACAAAGACGAGCACGAGACATTGCGCGAACGCCCATTAAATAGGTGAGGAACACATTCACCGGTGATCACGAGACAAGGAACAGGTGAGACTACGAACACGCTCACAAACGACCCACACCCACGGAACTACAAACATGGACATAACTGCACGCAGACGACATAACGACACGCCCACAAGGAGGGGTCCGGAGCTGTGACAGTGACAGAGCCCGCCACCAGGGGCTACTCCCGGAGCGTCCAGCACAGCTGGAAAGCCCCGAACCCACACCGACGGGCAGGTCCGAAGCCGCCGGGATCACGAGCCTCTGAGAGCCATCTCCCCCGATGGTGGCAACCGCCGCGAACAGCTCTAAAACACCCTCCCTGGGAAGACAGGGGAAAACACATTGAACATGGGCATGTGAACAAGCACACACACTGGCACGTTTAACATAAAGGGCACAAGAGGGAAAAGGGGATTAGGAAAACAGCAGGACGGACAGACAACAACATTCTGGCTGCCTGCCACAGTGCTAGCAGTGGCGCGACCCTGCTAGGGACGCAAGCGAGGCAGGCGGAACAGGCGGCAGAGTCCCTCCGGTCCTCGTAGCTGCACTTCGAGCACACGTTGCGCTGCCCGGTGCTCCCGTTGACCGTGTGCCCGGTTGCCTCCCTCAGGGAACTTCGGCCGCCTTTTTGGGCACTACCGGAGTCCAGACTCTGCGCCGCATGCTGGCGGGTATCCACGGCGTCTCCAAGGGCGCGCCGTACCCCCACCTCGGACCGCTGGCTACGCCGAAACCCTCTCGCGCTCCCGGAGTTACCGGCGCTTCACCCCTCGACGTCTCCATCTCCTCCTCTTCCTCCGAGACGCTCCGACCCAGGGACATTGGTTCCTCCGCGGTTGTGCAGCGGGAACAGTCCATACTGCTCCCCGCTGAGGGGGACCGAGGAACTTCCTTCCCAGAGTAAACGGTGTCCCCCGAACACCCAGAGGTGCTGTCCTCCTCCTCGCTCTCGTTGTTCAGCTACCACCATTGTGGCCGGTGCATTGTTTTCCCCGCAGTGAATCCATTCGATGGATGGAGGAGGAGTATGCAAGCAATCCAAGGACTTTTCTAGGGGGCTGGCCTAATCCTTTGATACTCAGATCGAAGTGGTGGGTGAATGTAACGTTGACTGTCAAGCCGTAGTGACTACAATGAATAGTGAGTTGTCTGAGTTGAGAGTGCCTTCGGAAACAACAAGCTCAGTTGGATGTGCTCCATTTTGAACCATTTTGCCATGACTAATGCCCAACCTCAGCCTAAGGTAGGAGCTACTAGGACCTATCGTTATGACTCTGCAGGTCAAACTATCTGTTTACGTTTTAATCAATCTGGGCACATAGCAAGGTTTTCTTGGGCTGGGAGAGGTTCCAATACAGAGTCTAGGGGCTTGGGAACTCATTCTAGCCCCAGAGCAGGGTTGGTGGCTAGTAGTTCCAAGCCACAGGGAAACTAGTACCCTCTAGTATGTGAAACACACATCAGGGCAGGGTAATCAAGACTCAGTGGTAATTTCTAGTGGTGTATCTAAGCTTATGGGCAGGTGCCCTGTAGTTGAGGTGGAATTGGGGAGAGTTCCAGTTCCTTGTCTATTGGACAGGCTCAATGGTAAATACTCTTACTGAACAATACCAAATTTCTATGAGCATTTTCAAGCCTTGTTAGATCAGCTCCAAGAATGTCACTGGCTTCAACTCCGAGGGGCTAATGGATTGGAAGTCCCATATTTGGGATCCTTGGATATTAATATCCAGGTCCTAGGCAAAGTGTTACCTGTGAAGGGTGTTTTAGTAGTTCAGGACTCCAGTGATCCTCACACTAGGGCACAAACGTCCAAGGTACCGGGTTTATTAGGTATGAATGTGATCAGCCAATGTTACCAGGAATTGTATCCGTAACACAAGTCTTCTTTGTTTCAGGTCCCTCTACTACAGTAAGCAGGGACAGCCTGGATACAGGCATTCACTGAGTGCATCGGTTAGATTGTGTGCCGCCGACAGGTTGCTTGGGGCAGGTTAAAGTAACTGGGTTCTAAGGCAGTGAGTGTTCCAATGGGTTCGGTGAGCCTGGTTGAGATATGAGGAAATCAACGCATAGGGTCATCTCTTCGTTCTGTTTTTTTTTAACCAGTGGTAAGCTTACTCCAGGTATTCTTTTATCTAGAGTGTTTCTTTCTCTTATTCGAGGGCTGGTTGTTATACCAGTGGTTAATGAGAAGACCAAGGATGGGTGCAACAGCAGACAAATGGTGAGGTGGTGACCTTTGAGGAGCAGACAGATGGTAGAGGGTGGGTTACAGTGATTTGGTGATAAAGCATAGAGCACAGCCCTTTGGATCTCTTGGGTCTCTCTTGGCCAACATTGTCATCTAAGCAGGGTAAAGCAGGTTATGAGACGTTCTATGCTTTGTTACTTTATTTGGATGATATCATCTTTTCCTCATCATTCAATGCCCATTTAAAGTGTCTTGAAATGGTGTTGGAGCAACAAACTCTGTGAAGATCCAAGCGGTTTCAGAGTGGAGATGTAGAAAAGGGTATTTTATTTATACAGTGACATATACATAGTCCAGAAAATACATAGGCACATGGTTACTCTACTACACTTAAGGGCCCCACTTTGTAACAATAGCAATGGCGAAGATGCATCCTAAACTTCTAAACTACGAGTACTACTGTAACAGTCATATCAGCAAAATTTCGTTTTTGCTAAAGAGGAGTCCACTAGCTATAACATTTGCTTGCTAGTTATGATAAATTGCTAGCTACTTAAGGTAAATTAGACAGCTAACTACTTAACGATCCTAGGTGGATGCGGCAGCCATAAAACCTTTCCAAAATTATAAAACATATCCGAAAAACGTTTAGGATGGGACTTTGCCGTAGCTATGGCTATGTAGGTAACTACCTAGTGTCACGGTGAGGCGGCCCCCTACCGGTCGCCTCTGTCCACAGCGGCTGTTGTTGTTGTTTTGTGACGTCGTGTGCGTCCCTCAGGTGGGCAGAGCCCGTGATCCGTCTCTCCTGAGGGTCATTTGTTCATCTATATATGTCTTGTCTTTGTACCAGTTGACCGCTGGTCATTATATCCTTAATTTGGATCTATTGCACGGGTTTTGGTTTGTACACTTTCTATTAAACCATCCTTTTTCCCTGAGACTTGGCGCGATCGCTTTCTTTTTAGTTGCTCACCCCGCCCGTCACAGAATGACCAGCCGCTGTGTGCCACACACCCAGTGGAGGGGAGTGCGGCTTGGTGGGGGGGTCTGTCACGGTGAGGCGGCCCCCTACCGGTCGCCTCCGTCCACAGCGGCTGTTGTTGTTGATCGCTTCCTTTTTAGTTGCTCACCCCTCCCGTCACACCTAGATGTATATTTATGCAGTTTTCATTCATCTAGGTAGCTACGTCAGAATTCCTGTAATTTCTCATGCAATTAATTTTCAAATATTGTTGGACAAATGTTTTGGACATTATTTAATCTACATTAGCTAACTAATTATCTGTAACTTCAGATTCACAATTAAGTTGATATTTGAAATGCTGATCATGGTTAGACACAAACATTTCAATGTTTATTTGGCTTTGGGTGGTAAATGTTATTAACTGTTCTAACCATGATGTATAATTGGTAAAAATAAATCCCACTGAGCTGGGATAAACAGCATGTCTCACGCAGCGCAAGATTGGCAGCTGTAAGCGTGCAGCATCTGCTGTAAGACTTGTTGGAAGTTATGTTAAATTATGTGCATGCGTAGTCCTGTCACTACCCAATGTGAACCAGAAATCTACTACATTGAATGCTTTCTGCCTCTCCTGTCCACATTGTTAATCTGCCACTGTGACTTGTGAGTTGATCAAATTTACCTGCCACTTCATAAATTTTCCCACCACTTCATAAATTCAGTGGCGCAAAAACGGGGTATGCAGCGTATGCGACGCATAGGGGCGCTGCACTAGAGGGGGCGCCAAATCGATGCCAGAAAATTATTTGCCGAGCTGGTGGAGGGTGGGGGTGGAGTGCGAGGGGCGCCGATAGTATGTTTGCATACACCTCAAAAAGTATGTAGTTGCAACCCTGCATAAATTTACCTGCATTTGGCCAGTGGGGGGGTACTAATTTCCAACCCTGCTGGGGACTCAAAATTGGACATATGTAAAGTCATTGTAAGAAGCATTATGCAAATCCATTTGACTTACTATTTATTTATTTATTAATCGCAATCTTCCTCAATAACATGATACCATTAAACATATACAAACTTTGAAATATACTGTTCAACTCAGTTTAGAAGGAAACAATATGTGGTATAAATAGTCTGAATGAAGTAAATAGTTCAATAGGACAGTGGGCTGTTTGCCAGTTCTAAACAGTGATAAGCAGCTAAATGATAGGCTGATGTAATTGAAATCAGAAACAGCTTGTCAACCATGCAGATAACCTGCAACAGTGTCCACTACTTATCTTTCTGAAGCCTTAAATGATAGAGATGTGTTGTGTAGTCCGCACAGAGGGGTCACTCTGAACAGCAGTCAAAGGTCAAAACAATCATGTCAAAAAAAGGTTTGACTCACACCTTGTTTTAATGGATTAAACTCTCTCTGTCTCTCTCTTTCTCACTGGAATAAAGCAACTAGCCAACAGCAACAGGACAGCCTCACATTTGTTTATACCAGGTTCTGCTTTCATTTCATACTGAAAGAAAAGTGGGAGGTGGACATGGAGATATAAAATATGTATTTTATTGCTTTTTAGAGTTATTGCCAATTTATTTTTCAGAAGTAATTTTTCAGAAGCCTAACTATTGAGGCAAGAGTGAGATTGAAATTTGAACAGAAAAACATGATAGACTGGGGCAATGCAATCTGTGATCTGAGTTAACACAAATGGGCCTCTCAAATCCCATAACCAAAGCAATCCAACCACACACCATCACACATTTACATACAGATTCTCAGAATAAGCCTATAAACCAGAGCATATATGCATGTGCATTTTCAATGTCTAAGCCCACAACTGCACCCAGTGAATGGCTATTTGGAATGAATTCTATGTCTATTACCACTGAGAGAAATTACTCAGCAGTAGCCCACCGGTGCCTGTACTTGCTGACTTTTTCTGACCATTTACTCCTTTGATAGCATTTAGTCAAAGGTGAAGAGACGTGAAGAAAGAGAAAATATGATTCATAGGCAGTGAAAGTAAAACAGCAAGAGATGGACCCACACGTGACAGCTGCCACATCAAAGACAGTCTAAACATTACTGAAGAAAACACAGTCAAGGTCATGGTGACTTTTAGTAAGAACAAAAATGTGTTGAAATCTTTCTAGAAACATGGGAGCCAAAAAATATATTTCATGTTATGGCCTCCTTAATGTCTGTGTTATCACACACCAGTTCCCATGTTGCTCCTGTCTGATAGAATGAGGTCTGGCTGTGAGTGTGGAAACGGGACCCGGTGTCTCTTGTGTTATGGGTTAATGCTTAAAGGACAACTCCCAGAGCTGGTATACAAGTTGTCATTATGGGGATATGTAGTATGAAGTGGTGTGTGTGTGTGTGTGTGTGTGTGTGTGTGTGTGTGTGTGTGTGTGTGTGTGTGTGTGTGTGTGTGTGTGTGTTTAGAAGTGCAGGGAGGAGAATGAGACCGTATAATATGAGAGAATGGGGATATACAAATGATCCTCTTTTATTGCGCTACTGAACATTAATAATATCAACAAACACACACCACAGCTCATTCTACAATCTCATACATCTGTCACAACCTATACTTAAAAGAATGACCACACTAGAACATAAGAACACAGACTGTTCAGTACAGCCTGCGGAAAACAGTGACCATTCACTTCGCTATACACCTCCACAAACTGCTTTCTGGTGGGCTGATGGATTAGTGCGCAGTTAATGTGTTTTCACGTATTAAAATCTAGAGAGATTTACTGTAGATTATATCGGAAAGGGACAACTGTGTCCATGCTATCTGTTCCTTTTTGATAATTTACAAGCCAATATCAGTATAACAACGAGGTATCCTAGGCAATGACATTAGACACGAACGACAATGTGCTCCACCATGCAAAGCTAAACACCACGTATTTGGAACTCTGAGCTTCGTCAGTCGTCTAAATTTCAAGACTATTTCAGGGACACAGGAGCAAGCGTACCTTAGCTTGTAGAGTAAAACCCATCTTATTAGGCTTAGTCAAGTCTTCTGTTTAATATAACTTAAGAATTGGCGATGACTGTAAGCTACATGTGCAGATGTCCACATCTGCTTCACGTAATTTTGAGTTCTTAATGTCAAACTGCGATCACCAACAATAGCATTCTCTACCCTAAGAACAGTCGATTTTAAGCAGTGGCAGCTGTTTAATTTCGTGCTGGTCACTGCGAAATCTAATGGTGTTTCATAAATTCACACTGGGTTTCGGTTTTCATCCTACCTTGACCCATGCCGACAAACCTTGGCTCGCGGGAGATCCGAAACCTACCTTTATCTTCTACTTTATAATCCTGACGCCGCGGTGACCGCAGTTTCCTTTATAGCTTTTCGCAGCTCAGGCTCTGCGGCCGTTTTCACATTCCTTCGCTCTTTACCAAAGCTATCACCCGGTACAGTGCAACGCTTGTGTTCTACGTCTTCAGTTCAGACCAAAGCTACATTGCAGACTACAAATAGTCTATTCATCAATTACTAAAATTCTACAGTGGCGTTTAGTCTACGGGAGTCCAAAGGGTCGAGGTGGTTTGGTCTTATCCGCACAGTTCAAAACATTCTTCTCATCCATCTGCTGGATGTCCTTCTCTAGTTCCCAAGTGAGGCTTCATAATACGAAAAATTTGATCTATCTCCGAGACGCAGCCGCAGACACCAGCGTGTCCCCTGGCCCGACCAACTGTAGTGTCATGAATTATTCATAATCAAGGGCGGGATTAATGTGCGAGCAACTTCTTCGAGAAGGGGGTTGCAAGGTCGGAGTGAGTCAAAGGTTTATTCAAGTTATGGAATAACATGAGGACGCATAGCGGTCTCCACCTGTTACTGGTAAAACTGCTTGATGCAATTTTAATAAGAATATATGCTCATGTAGTATTTGATCACCTCCCTCTTCTACATTAATTAAGTAAATACGGTGTGATTGATTTTTAACAACTTCATATCCTTTGTTTTAGGTTTTTCCTGTGTACTGCTTTTCAGTGCCCTACACAAAGCATAAGTGACGTCAGCTGTCTGGAAAAGAACACTGTTGATTTAGCAAAGGATTATAAAATACATTATTCATATAATCCATCTGTTCATCCAGTCCCTCTTGTCATCCAGTGATACCAGTCATTACTCACTCATTAAGTAGTAGTTTATTTTTCACACTTGTCTGGGAATTGAAAATTAAGTCCTCTGGTTGTTGAAACCAGAGCTAGTCAAGCAGGTGTGATGGGGTGACAGCATTAGTGGGGTTCTACACAATCAGCCTCTGGTGAGTTTCCCTCTCAAAGTTCCTGCTCTTATAGTTTAAGGGAATAACAATAAATCAGACAAACACATTTTTATGGTAATAATCAAGGTGGAATTATTATACTCATCTTGTTCACATAATCATTTTGACAAAGAAAACAGAAAAACATATTTATATGCAAAAATGTATGACGCAGTGTGCGAGTGTAATACATTCAGCCCAGCATAAGAAAACAAATGAAGGAAGAAGAAAAGAATGTCATGTTGGATGAAATTCTAAACATCTGAAGCCAAAAGCAGGTGATTGTAAATGTAATACCAGCTGAAGAATAAATTGACAGTGATGGGATCTTGCATGCAAACAGCTCTGGGTTCTGTGGCTCTCTAACCCTAATCCTAACCCCAACCTTACCCTAGTGTAATTGAGAAGATTACGTGTGTGCTAGGAGTTGAGGTGTGTTTGGAAATGCAGGGGTTAAGTTTGGCTGTCAGCACCAACTTCATGTCGAGATGAGCCAAGACATACCAGCAGGATTCCAAATCCTCTATAATCCAGTCAAAGAAAAGTCACTTGTCCCAGGTTAGACCAGGTTTCCCTGGAGCAGTGCCCTCTGTATCTCAGCCAGCCATCATGCTGTCATATGGAGAATTTCATACTACATTGACCCATCTGTGAAGTCTGTATTGTGGCATACTCACAGACAGTAGCTCATGAAATTTCAAATCTGGAAAATTTGTTGCTTGTCCATAGTTGATAGCATTCAGCTTCAACCATCTATGAAATCTGGCAAAAAATATGGTGGTATTATATCACTACATGTTAACAAGAGGATGCTATTCATATATTGACTCCAATGATAATACTAAATGTCCATATGACAATTGATTGGGATCTATATCACAACAGGACACTGTTGTAAGAGTCTATATCATAACAGGACACTGTTGTAAGAGTCTATATCATAACAGGACACTGTTGTAAGAGTCTATATCATAACAGGACACTGTTGTAAGCTACAGAGGGGGTGCCCTGCTATTACTGCCAGCAAACAAAATGCAACATTTTTGCACATTGTTCTCTCTCAGTGGGAGGTGGTTAATTGTGCTTTTAGTAGATGCATTTAGTAGATCTCACTTAGCACAGTAGTCAGTATTTCACATCACTGTCTGTAACACTCCGGTTAATGAGGAGGCATTAAGGGGGAAGGGTGGCATCACCTTAATTGAACCAACATTTCGAGAGGTTGAATACCTGTGAATCTTTTGCACACCATATTAACATTGCAACTGTAGCAACCTAGCAACCGGTTGCTAGGTAGAGGCGAAAGGCAGGCCCCTCAAGAGCTGACTTGCTTACTTGGCAAGTGAGCTGTGCAAAAACGGAATTCCCCCGTGACTCATGAAAGGCTCAGGTTGCCATGGTGACTGCATGGAAGTGATGGAGCTTCTGTTTTTTCACCCCACGCTGTGGGATTCCAGTGGGAACACAAGCACCCACCCATAGCAGGACACTCTGACTTCACATGAAGATTCCTGTACTATGAGCTACTGTGTAATGTGAGTTTATGTCAAGCTTATATATCAATATCATAATTGATGGATATGAAGTAAGAGTTTACCCAATCAGAGATTCTTTTTCATTAAAACGTTCTTAGGTTTAATGTCTCTCTTTCTTCCCCTCTCTCGCTCTCTATCTCTCTCTCTATCTCTCTCTCTATCTCTCTCTCTCTTTTTTATTCTGTATTGTTGTGAGTTGAGGAAGAAAATGAATTTGTAAGTTAATTAACTATGTGTAGCTAGCTAACTAGGTGTGGACTGGAAGTGACAGTTCAAGCCTGAATTAATGAATCTTAAATTGGGTGAAACTATTGAATTCACCCAGGTGATTTTTTAAAATATTCAAAATGGAAAAAAAAGGTTTTTAAAATGGCAATGAAACTATTGAAAATGCCAAGTTCTTTCATCATTCTTGCCTAACAGATTTAGTTTTCCAGCTCTTATGGCTAAATAGCCATAGGATTATAAGATCTGAGACTGTTTGATCATATCTAGGTTTAGCGGGTCTGTGGACATTTGGTCTTTTTCTCGCAAATACTTACGTTTGGCACACTAGTCATTTTACTATGATTAACAGGGACCCACTGTACACCTGGGGCTTATAGAACTACACAATAATATAAATAAACAAATAAATAAGACTGCCTGATTATTTGGACTAAATTATCACAGAGAAATGTCACACAGCTGGGAAAGACAAGCTGAAAGTGGGTCATATGCAAAACACAAGACACAGGGTTGAAGGAGCATATTAGGTAAACTTGAGCTTTGTTCAAATTGTTTTAATGTTTTGTTGCCCTTTAATAATAGCATTTCACGGCCTTAGTGCAATCGTAGGAAAAGGCAGGTTATACTGTTATAGCTATGGCATCATTGTGGTTAATCTTGTTTTCCCTCAGAAAAAGGCATGAAAACTGCAATTCTGTGGTCTAGTGCAAGGGACAACAATGGGGACCGTAGATAAGCATCATCATCTACCTTTGCATTTCTTAAGCTTTTTATGTTCCTTGTTTTTGATCATGGCCTTCACTTAGGATTGCTTTATCTATCATTAAGAAGGAGTCCACCTATGAAGGAGTGTCCCACTTTGACCTTGAAACTTCCAGCTCGTCCTTGGCACAGATGTTTCTGTATACTGTCCCGCCACTTGGCTATGCTGTTCCATGTGCACTCTGCCCACTAGCATCTTGCATCCCGCTGTTATGTGCTGGATTGTCTCTGGGGCATCTTTTTACATGTCTGGGATCCTGCCTGTTGTGGTAGATCCCAGCCTCTATTGATTATGTATTCAGGGATTGTTCCTGTGTTGCCTTGGTTAGTGTCTCTGTGCTATCTTTTATACCTACTTCTTCCAGATGCCTGGAAATTGAATGCCTTGTGCAGTAACTTAGTTGTGTGTGTGTGTGTGTGTGTGTGTGTGTGTATGTGAGTGATATATACAATTTGATATACATATGTGTGTGTGTGTGTGTGTGTGTGTGTGTGTGTGTGTGTGTGTGTGTTTAAGAGAGAGAGAGAGAGAGAGAGAGAGAGAGAGAGAGAGAGATTTGTGTATTTAGATATTAGATCATTAAAGTATATCAATTTCGATTTGTCCTTATCCTTGGCAACGCTTAATTCAGGGTCCCCATTTGTTCTAGAATTTCTGGAACTCATCCAGACATAAAAAGTCATGAAATATCAGCATTTTGTTTGTTTGCCATTTATCAAAAATATAATGTCATGCATATTGTGTGAGTGGTTGTTATGGTTACTTGGTTTTTTTTTCTACACCATTTTAATAAAGGCCACCTGTTTTTTTTTTTTCATTCATTGTAGGTTATGGAAATTCTGCTTTTTTAGCCAGTGAAAAGTCAGGAAATATGACATTTCACTGAGAATGGGAAGATTAAAGTGGTAATTTGATTAAAGTGGCAAATCTCACAAATAGTAAATTTTTATTCATTTACATATTATCTGCTGATCCACCCAATTAGTTGAGTGGCTTGTGCTAACTGATGATTCAGTGTAAACCAAATGTAAACTGTGTAATGTCATGCAGCATGGCTATAAACATTCCAACTCCCAGAATACACAGCACAGGCTGACTCTATCCACTTCCCCTGATTTCAGAGCACACCTGCACCTCATTTCACATCATTAGAAATTACCCAGCATCCCTAGGTTCATTGCAAAGTACTGCCAAACTCCTGTAGTAAAGCATACCAAGCGTTTCCCCCTGATTGCCATTATTACTGTTACAATCTGTTTTGTATATTTGGATTTGCTCTTACGGATTTGCCCTTTTGCACTGTTGCCTATATATAGGTATTGTCTCTTAGTGTTTGACATGGATTGTTACTCATTCTGTTATTGGATCGCATTTCAGGACCTTTGCTCTCTCATTATTCTCTGGACATCTCTATTCTAATTTGAGAATTAAAGACATTTTTCTATAGCCTGGCTGCATGTATCTGTGTATCATTATGCAGCAACCATCACATGTAATGCATACGGATATGTTTCAGAATTAAGAATAAAAGGAAGTATGAAAAAAAGTCATCTTGGAGATGATTTAGAGAAAAGCACAAATAAGGTGTTGTTGAACATTCCTGTGTGCACCACCCACTCCATAATTGTCACACTTTCTGTGACACCTCCCGCTTCTCCAGCCTCCACCGTTCTGTCTCAACGGCCTTCCAGCTCCACCTGCTCGCACGTCGCTGTGTTTAAGAGTGACTGGGACTTTCTTGCTTGCTGATTGCAGCCTAAGGGAGGCTTTCATATAGATTACCTTTCTTTTTGTTTGTTGAGCCATCTTTTGGAATTGTTTAATCAGCTAATAAGTATCGTGCCACTGTATCATAATAAGTATCGTGCCACTGTATCATAATAAGTATCATGCCACTGTGGTTGGCATTATGGTTTAAAGTACTGCTGCTTGTGAACTTGCAGCTATACATGTGAAGAGTTTTCTTGTGCTAGCATCTTGTCTGCCTAGTTTGGCCATTGTAGAATAAAAAAAAGGAAAAACAACCATATAGCCCAGACAGTGCTCTTATCAAGCTATGTGTAACAAGAATGGATCCACTGCTTAAACATCACCACCTAGAGTTTGCAACAAATAGTACAGCATAAGTGAAAACAGCTTGTTTTAGAATGTAGTATTATTTTTATATTAATATTAAGAACTCCTTGTACCTTTATACTTTTTAAAGTCAGTATTGTGTGTGAAATCTTTTTACATGAATGTTAGTTTGGATAAGTAGGCTATCTACTTGCTTGGTCTGCATATTAATATTATTATTAATATTAATATTATATTTTAAGTAGTCTGATTGTAATTTGTGTATTATAATAATTACCTCAAGGGAAAATGAAGAGACACAAATAAACTTATTTATTTTGCTTATTTATTGATTGGATTTGTTGTGCCTCTGACAGGTAAGGAACAATCTTCTCAATACGTTCAGCCCCCATTAATGAATCCCATTACCAGTACTCGTAAGATGCCTCACAACAACATGTTACCAGAACACATATTATGCACTATTAGAACAAAAAAGGACAGAGGCCAGGAGACCTTTCAGAAATAACATCTACCACAGCAGTAGCATTTGCACCTCAGGAAACCTCATACCACTCCAATAAACACAGCATCACATGCAGTGAAAAAATAGGAAGTAATTTCCCCAAGAAACCCTAAAAACCTGCACAGGCTCAGTATGTATGTTAAAATAGGTTTACACCAAAGGTTGAACTGATATATTAACAATAATACTTTGATTGACTTGTAAATGTAGCACCTAAACTCAAATATACACATTTCCATATATATCAATTGCTGTAGTCTATTGGAAGAGGAGTCTGATGAGGAGGATGGAGATATGTGTCACATCTGTTGTTGAGAATTCAAATGTATTTATATTGTGCTTTTTACAGCACATGTCACAAAGCAGCTTTATAAGCACATGGGTCCAGATCCCTAATGAGCAAGCCATGGGTGACGGTGGCAAAGAAAAACTTCCTAGGCAGAGATTAGGAAGAACCATTGGGAGGACCAAGACTCAAATGGGAACCCATCCTCCATTGGGTGGCCCAGTTAGTAGAAGTCCATATTTTATAGTTCTAATTCTAGGCCAGGCAGTTACAGTCCCTCCAATGTGGATCTTGAGCCTCAGGTAACATCTTTGGGCAACATGGTGGCATGGTGGTTAGCACGTTTGCCTCTCAGCACTGGGGTCTTGGGTTCAAGTCTCTATCTGAGTGGAATTTCCATGTTCTCCCCGTGTCTGCATGGGTTTCCTCCGGGGTCTCCGGTTTCCTCCCACAGTCCAAAGACATGGAGATTAGGTAAATTGGCAGTCCCTGATTCCCTGACAAATTCTCCCTGAGTGTGTGTCTTTGTCCCTTCATGTCCAATAAAAAGCAGTTGTCTGAGTGTGTGTGCTTGTATGCCCAGTGGTGGATGGTGCTCTGCCACTAGGGTCTGTCCTCTCTCCCCTTCCTGCACCCCATTCAGTCCCCCAGGGGGCTGTGGATCCCGGTAGAGAGTACACTGTGCACAAATGGTTGCCACATCTCACCGGAGTGTGATTGGTTGTACCTGTGTTAAAATTGTAAAGCAACCTTGGGTATATAGAAAGGCGCTATATAAGTTGAACATTCATTCATTCATTTAGGTAGGAATCGGCATGTCTGCTGGAGTTATGGGTGCATCCGCTGGCAGCATTGGCACAACTACAGCACTGGCAAGCCAGACCATCTTCTATTTACTTCTATTTGTCTTTGTAGAAGCAAGCAACCAGTGGTTCCGGCAAGCTCATCTATAGTTGCATAATAGTTGTAGGTGACCACACACATGAGGGCTCACTGAGCCATTGCTTTCCACCCAAATCATTATCACTAGAGTGAATGGATGACATGCCTGGTTGACAACATCATCTCAGATTACCAGAAGACTTAATGACTGAGGGCCCTGAGCTACACACCTTCATATGTAGTACATTAACGGAAGGCTTTATTATATATAAGCTTAAGTCTAGATTTAAAGATTGGAACTGTGTCAGAATTTTGGATTGGTGTTGAGGGGCGCTCAAGGAGAAGACTGTAGTCTTGCTAATTTTCAGAATTAAGAGAAATCCTACATTATGAGAGTGCATCAGGCGAAATTGGTTATGAGTATATTGGTATATTGGTTATGAGTATATTGGTATATTGCAATGAGTTTACACCGATATTGTGGGGCAAGACCATGTACTGTTTTATAGGTCAACAGAAGAATTTAAAAAACAAGCCAATGCAAAGGTGAGAGAATAGGACTAATATCAGCAAATTTTCTAGCCCTTGTAACAATTCTGGATGCTGCATCCAGTACGAGTTGGAGTTTCTTTAGGGACTTTTTAGAGCAACCAACTAAAAGACTGTTATAGTAGTCCAATCTTGATGAGACAAAAGCGGCGTGGACCAGTTTCTCCAGTAAATGTCTCAGCTTGGCAATATTATGTAATTGGAAAAAGGCAGCTTCAGTGATATTGCATTTGTGTGTGTCAAATGAAAAGATCAGAATCGATAGTGACAGCTAAGGTTTTTACAGTAGATTTAGTTATCACTGAAAAACCATCTAGCATAAGTGGAATATTAGACCAATTGCTTCTTGCAGCCTATTGAAATTTAGAAGAAGAAAATTACACACCATCCAGTTTTTTTATTTCCTAGATACAGTTACCAGTTCTGGGAGAAGTATTGATGTCATCTGGATAAGTGTCACGGCCCCTGACCCCTCCCTGTGGGCGAATGTACATGCAGTCAGCATCTATTCTTGTTTATAACCATTATTTGTTTATAACAGCGTCCTTGGGTACTTTGAAAGGCGCTATATAAGTGGAAATAATAATAATAATAATAATTATTATTATTATAACCACACCATTAGGTGTGGTTCAATGTGCATTTGAACACCCTGTGACTTTGCAAGTTCTCCCACTTAGAAATCATGGAGGGGTCTGAAATTTTCATCTTAGGTGCATGTCCACTGTGAAAGACATAATCTAAAAAAAAATCCAGAAATCACAATGTATGACTTTTAAATCATTTGTGTGTTACTGCTGCAAATAAGTATCAGCCACTTTATTATGTACACCTGTCCAACTACTCATTAAGGCAAATGTCAAATCAGCTGATCTACTGGGATTTTCATGCACAACCATTTCTAGGGTTTACAGAGAATGGTCAGAAAAAGAGAAAATATCCAGTGAGCGGCAGTTTTGTGGGCGCAAATGCCTTGTTGATGCCAGAGGTCAGAGGTGAATGGCCAGACTGGTTCAAGCTGAGATAGAATGGCAACAGTAACTCAAATAACCAGCCGTTACAACTGAGGCATGTAGAAGTGTATCTCTGCACACACAACACGCCGAACCTTGGGGTGGATGGGCTGCAGCAGCAGAAGACCACACCAATGCCACTCCTGTCAGCTAAGAACAAGAAACTGAGGCTACAATTTGCACAGGCTCACCAAAATTGGACAACAGAAGATTGAAAAAACGCTGTCTGGTCTGATGAGTCTCAATTTCTGCTGCGATATTTGGATGGTAGGGTCAGAACAATATGAAAGCATGGATCCATCCTGCCTTGTATCAACAATTCAGGCTGGTAGTGGTGGTGCAATGGTGTGTGGAATATTTTCCTGGCACACTTTGCTCCCATTAGTACCAATTGTGCATTGTGTCAACTCCATCCTATCCAATATGACCACAGTGTACCCATCTTTTGATGGCTACTTGCAGCAGGATAACGTGCTATGTCATAAAGCGCGAATCATCTCAGACTGGTTTATTGAACACAACAATGAATTCACTGTACTCAAATGGCCTCCACAGTCACCAGATCTCAATCCAATAGAGCACCTATGGGATGTGGTGAAACAGGAGACTCGCATCATGGATGTGCAGCCGACAAATCTGCAGCAAGTGCGTGATGCTATCTCAATATGGACCAGACTGCTTCCAGTACCTTATTGAATCTAAAAAATAAATATAGTCAGATCAGTGGGCATACCACAAACACAAGCACCAAACAGCATTCAAATGGGATATGTGGGGTATATGTGTTTTTTCTGCTCATGACTGAAGATATTGCGCATCTGTGCAATATGTAGGATTAGGTTTGATAGACATGCCTAGTCTTTAGGCAGGTGCCGAATTATCAGTGGCAAAGACGTGTGTCACGTAGGGCAACGCCCCCTCTCGTAGCTGTCACTCTGGGTTCCCTCATGTCCGTGTTCCCTGCCTGTTTGTCCCGCCCTGCTCGTTTGTCTTTGTGTTTCCTTGTTTGTTCCCACGCCCCAGTGTCATTGCCATCACCTGTCCCTAGTTAGTTTCTATGTATAAAGTCCCAGTATTTCCCCAGTCCAGTATCCGTGATTTTGTCTACTCTGTCGGTTTGCTTTGTTCATGCTGTTTGGTCGTCTACTCTGTGCCTTGTCGGTTCGTACGTCGTTTTGTCTGCCTGTTTGATCCCTAGTTCGTGAGTCCTCCTGGTTTCTGTTGTCATGCCTGTTTTTCGTTCCTGTTCGGATTGCTTGCCCGTGATGACCCCTGCCTGTATATACGACTCTGCTTTTGGTATTCCCCGTATTAAATCTCGCTCCTCTCAGCGATTGTGTCCGTCTCCTCGCTCCGTGGCGCGAGCCACGTTACATAATCACGGATCTAACGAGGACACAGCGAGAGAGCGAGACTCCGGTGAGTTTAGTCGCTGTAACGAGTTGTTGGCTGCTTCCGTGCAGTTTAACTCTCATGTGTTACAGCGCGAACGAGCCGGAGACAGGAATACCCCTGGCGCTGTGGGAACAAGGAAGTCTCGTCGCAGACCGAAGAAAGCGCAGTCTCTTATGGCTGGCTTTCGCGACGAGACTCCTATTGAGCGCTGGGAGTCTGCCCCGCTTGGCGAACACCACAGGGGTGAGCAACCTGTGGTACAAGCAGCGGGCAGACGGAGGGAATGCACAGACGAGCTTTGGCTTAACCCTCGGTTGGCTCTCAATGGCTGCTGCGAGCTCCCGACGCCTCAGAGGAGGCGGAGCCATCGCAGAGAGAGCCACCGAGGGGCGTGTGTGTCTGTGTGTTCTTCCAGGCTCAACCCGGACACTGAGGAGGAGGACCTAACACCGCTGATCCCGCCGGCTACTCCACAGGACACCCCCATGTATTTTTTGGGGGGGAGTACAAGCCACGTCGGCTTGGCGGACACGCCCCCCGATGACGTCAGTATAGTGGCTCCGCCCCCCGAGGACGTCGGCTTGGCGGACACGCCCCCCGATGACGTCAGTATGGTGGCTCCGCCCCCCGAGGACGTCGGCTTGGCGGACACGCCCCCCGATGACGTCAGTATAGTGGCTCCGCCCCCCGAGGACGTCGGCTTGGCGGTTCCGCCCCCCGAGGACGTCGGCTTGGCGGTTCCGCCCCCCGAGGACGTCGGCTTGGCGGTTCCGCCCCCCGAGGACGTCGGCTTGGCGGTTCCGCCCCCCGAGGACGTCGGCTTGGCGGTTCCGCCCCCCGAGGACGTCGGCTTGGCGGTTCCGCCCCCCGAGGACGTCGGCTTGGCGGTTCCGCCCCCCGAGTGCATCTCCTCACCTCGGATTCCTGTCCCCGCTGCCCGTAGGCAGTTCATACCTGTTCCTGTCCCCGCTGCCCGTAGGCAGTTCATGCCTGTTCCTGTCCCCGCTGCCCGTAGGCAGTTCATACCTGTGCCTGTCCCCGCTACCCGTCGGCAGTTCGTGCCTGTTCCTGTCCCCGCGACCCTGGAGGGGTCGTCCACGCCGGTTCCTGTCCCCGCGACCCTGGAGGGGTCGTCCACGCCGGTTCCTGTCCCCGCGACCCTGGAGGGGTCGTCCACGCCGGCTCCTGTTCCCGCTGCCCGCCAGCGGACCCTGCCTGTTCCCGCTGCCCGCCAGCGGACCCTGCCTGTTCCCGCTGCCCGCCAGCGGACCCTGCCTGTGCCCGCTGCCCGCCGCCCGGCTGCGCCTGTGCCCGCTGCCCGCCGCCCGGCCGCGCCTGTGCCCGCCGCCCGCCGCCCGGCCGTGCCTGTGCCCGCCGCCCGCCGCCCGGCCGCGCCTGTGCCCGCCGCCCGCCGCCCGGCCGCGCCTGTGCCCGCCGCCCGCCGCCCGGCCGCGCCTGTGCCCCAAGAGACTGTGCTGCCCCCTGTTGGGCATGGACTTTGTGTTCCCCCTGCTCCGCCATGTACCTCCTATGTTCCGTTGCCCGTGTTCCCCTTGCTCCCTGGTCCCGTCCCTGGTTTTGTTTTGGTCCCTGTCCCCGTGGTTGTGTCTGTTCGTGTCCATGTTCCTGTTCCTGTGTCTGTTTCCTGTGGTGTCGTCTCTGTCCCGGTTCCCGTGTCTGTTCCCCAGATCGTCACCCACTTTGTTCCTGTCCCTGTCTCAGTCGTCCAAGCCGTGTTTGCCTCCGTGTATGCCTCTGCCCTGTCCCCTGGCCCGTCTCCTGTGTCTGTTCCCGGTCCTGCTCCCATGCCTCGCCCTGTCCCTGCCTGTATCGCCATGCCCCAGCCCGGCTCCTGGCCCGTCTCTGGTTCCCCTGTCCCTGCTGTGCCCCGGTCTCCGTGCCCTGCTTTCCCCTTGTCTGTTCCTCCGGTCTGTCCTGTGTCCGCTGTCCCTGTCCTGTCTGCCCTTGCGTGCCCCGGAGTGGCACGCTTTGAGGGGGGGTTCTGTCACGTAGGGCAACGCCCCCTCTCGTAGCTGTCACTCTGGGTTCCCTCATGTCCGTGTTCCCTGCCTGTTTGTCCCGCCCTGCTCGTTTGTCTTTGTGTTTCCTTGTTTGTTCCCACGCCCCAGTGTCATTGCCATCACCTGTCCCTAGTTAGTTTCTATGTATAAAGTCCCAGTATTTCCCCAGTCCAGTATCCGTGATTTTGTCTACTCTGTCGGTTTGCTTTGTTCATGCTGTTTGGTCGTCTACTCTGTGCCTTGTCGGTTCGTACGTCGTTTTGTCTGCCTGTTTGATCCCTAGTTCGTGAGTCCTCCTGGTTTCTGTTGTCATGCCTGTTTTTCGTTCCTGTTCGGATTGCTTGCCCGTGATGACCCCTGCCTGTATATACGACTCTGCTTTTGGTATTCCCCGTATTAAATCTCGCTCCTCTCAGCGATTGTGTCCGTCTCCTCGCTCCGTGGCGCGAGCCACGTTACAACGTGAGCTTTTGTAAACCCAGTCTCACACTAGATTTGGATGGCTTTGACCTTGGGAAATATCACTGCCACTATAGGCAGACCCAGGTAAACGAAACATTAAACCTTTGGCTGCTGTTGTGCATTATTGAATACGTTCACGTCTGATGGAACTGACTGATGTGTTATACCAGCACCACCATGTTTTTATTGTGCATCTCTATTGTGCCTAATTCATCTCTCCCTCTTATTCTTCCCCAGAGGAGCAGACCAGTCTCCGTTTCTGTTGCTGCTGCAGAACAGGGTTTCTGAATCTCCAAATGACACAGCAAGGCAGCACCATCATCATAAGGGTGTGTTCTCATTCACAATTCATGTATATAGCATAATACAAAAAACACCAAATGTATCACAGAGACCAGGGCTCCCAGAGGGGAGACCAGGGCTGACTAACCATGACATCCGACACTGACACCTGTATGCCTCTAGTGTCTAAGGGTCCACCCATTACAAATTCCAAAGTGATTTATTCAGATTCATGACATTTAATAAAAAGGAAGTAAAGCATAAAGCCTTTGAATGTTCACAAATTCAATTCAGATGTTTTCACAAATTCAATTGAGAGGATTTACACTGTGCAGAAAATGAAAGATATGTACAATTATTTTAATCGATCATACATTTTAAAATATTGATTCTGATTTCAAACCTTTTCACTCTCTGATCTCTTCACTTTGCCATCTATATAGTCTACATAATTTTAATGAATCTTTTGCAGAAAGTGAACTTCAAAAAAAGATTAAACTTAACACTTAAGTTCTATGTAGGTCTATAGTTCTACTTTACACAATGCTAAGACATTTAAAATATTTTTATAAAGTTCTTTGGAATCTTCTCATTCTCAATTTTCATATAACCAGACATGTTCTGTTATGGTGATTTAATCTCAGTAATATGCATTAGTGTCACCCAGGCAAAGTCCATGATGCTCTTTTCTGAAATACCAGTAATCGATGTGAGCTCTTCAACAACCTATGGAAGGAAACAGCAGAAGTATAGCAGGTAATAACTTTAGTATTTAGCAGTCCATCTGTCCATGAGAGTCAACAGGAACATGCATTATTTGAGTGTAATAGTTCTCTTGGATATTGTGTGTATCAAATAGTTCTATGTAGAATCCCTTTTTACTGCTGTGTTATCTGTGTTGGTGAGGAAAACATAACCCAGACTAGAATTCTTCCATTTCCGTAGGCGTTCTCCCTACTTACCTACCACAGATCTCATAATTCATGTCATTTTTTAATCCAGGCCAGCTGATTGGCAGTATACATAGGATTGGAGGACAAAGACTTGCAACAAGTAACAAATTTTAAGTTGCAAATTTTGATCTAAAATGACAAAGATAACTCAACCATGGCACCTATGATCTTGTTGGACATTCTGTTTCATTATCCCCCCACCCACATCTGCAGCTGTAACGACCTACACTCTTCTTTGAAAGCTTACCCCCCACCCAAGATTTTGGAAAGTATCTGTGGCAATTTGTGCCCCTTCAGTCCAAATCACATTTGTGAGGTTAGGTTCTGATGTTGGACAAGAAGGCCTGGACTGCACTCTATGTTCCCATTCGAAAGGGGGTTTTACTGGGGTTCCAACCAGGATTCTGTGCAAGGCACTGGATTCACCCATCCTGAACCAAAGAAGCATAGTGATGCTGGAACAGGAAAGGCTCTTCCCCAAACTGTTGCAACAAAGTTGTAGATATAAAATTATTTAAAAATGTCTTTGCATGCTGTAGCAAAAGCAATCTCAGAACATTGTTCCTCCTCCATCAAACTTTAGTGTTAGCACTATGCATTCTGGTGGGTATTCTCCAAACCCAGATGCATCCATTAGACTGCCAGAGAGCATGATTCATTACTTATTATTCATCATCCAGAGAACACATTTCCATTGCTCCACTGAGTCCAGTGACAACATTGTGATTGCAAGCTTGTGAGAAACTGCTCAAACATGGAAACCCCTTTCATGAAGCTCCCAACACAGTTCTTGTGCAGATGTTGCTTCCAGAGGCAGGACAGAACTCTGTGGCAAGTGATGCAATTGAGGATAGATTTTTACGTGGTCAGTGTTTGGGCACTTGGCAGCTCAACTCTGATTTATGTGGTCTACCAATTCATGGCTGAGCTGACACTTCTGTTTCACAATGGTAACACTTAACAAACACAGAATTATCAGGGCATAGGCTTCACAAATTGACATGTGGCAAAGGGGGCATCTTATGACAATGCCACATGTAAAGTCACTAAGCTCTTCAATACAATCCATTCTATTGGCAATATTTGTCTATAGAAACTGTCTTGCTGTATACACAAAAACACCTGAAGTCAAACCACCTGAGGTTAATAATTAGCAGGGGTGTACACATACTTTTGGAAACAGTATGTATGAAACTACCTGAAAATTTATTTTGACAAGCAAGACCTCCCTCTATTCCCTTTAAGTCCAAACATGGTAGTGTTTTTGGGTTGAAAATACAGTAACAATAGTACCCCCTGTTTTTGTTGGGGTTCTCTCCAGGTCTGACATTTATGCAGCCTAACAGAATAACTGATTTACAGAATCCTACAGAATCTTGGTCCTACCGAATACAGCTTAAATTTAAAGTTACCTTCTTCCAAGCAGATGTTTGGTAGATGAAAGCAGCAACAGTGATAACTCCAACCCCTAACAGCATACAGTCCTCAGTCACTGACACAAACTGTGCCCTGAAGGAAACACCATGAAAAAAAAGAGTATTTAGAGTTTCTCTCACATGATAAACTGTACTGGACAAGCCATCGATGCATTGCTGTTAAATAAATATGAGCAAAATAGCAAACATTTTTGCCCAACAGAATGTTTTTTTCATTCTCATCAGACTCATCAGTCTCCATTCTTAATTGACTCTTACAAAACGGAACACACTGTTATCATTTGGTCATGCAAGAATCAAATGAAAATATCAGATCAAGCAAATCACAACACAATGGCTGCAGCTGCCAATGACCAGTCATAAGACTTCCTCAAAGACTTGGGCATGTCTTGCAATTGCTGAACCGCTGCATGGAAATATAACTCTAAACCAGTCTACTACTGGTCACTGAGCAGTATTCTGCAGTCATATGAGACAGTGCTCCATTCCAACATTCTTTTCTGCCTACAGATGGAAAGTATATGATCACTGTTCCTATGACAGAATACCACATTTACCTCTTAAGACTGAGGCATAAAGGCCAATCATAGCATCAGAATGCCAGGGCATGACTAGAGATTGGATGTTTAACAAAATAACTACCTACAATGAAAATGTGTTTTCTCATTCCTTTGTTTCACTTTTATGGACCATATGTGTGTAGTGGTAGTGAGTCATGGTGGATTACAGTCGGTGTCCTTCAGCATAGTACACCACAGTATGAAACAACCACAGCATGTTAGCACCAACCAGACTATGATCTGCACTGCTGAGACATGATGCCTGTGAATGGTTCATAACTTCCTGTGTTTACTGTTGAACTGCAAGGTTTTACTGTTTGAGTGAGTTGTAATGTTTTGCAACATATATTTACTGTATTGATTGAAGTGGGGAATTCTGCACAGAGGATGATGTGTATTGCAATATGTGTTAGTGATTTGTAGGCTGTGTTGGGTGGATAGAGAATGTGATTACTATTTTGAACAATGTGGATAAGTGCTTGAAAAACTGCAATAACTGAAACATAACTATCACTTGCTGTGTTAATAAGATATACTATTGAAAGGTACAACACACCACCGAATAGAAAAATAATGGGGAACAGAGTAAATTAATTCAGTAATCTTTAAGTATCCATTGTCTCCTTTATACACACACACACACACACACACACACAGATTCTGTAGCACCTTTGTTCTGAGGAAAGACTGAAGCATCCAGTAGCAACTTTGAGTAGCGAGTGGTAGATAGCATCCCTCTGGAGGTAGATAAACTGAAGTACATGCTTGCACAGGTGGTGTATGTGTGCAACAGGGATAGTTGGGTCATTATGGCCTATAATAAAGACACAAGGCCAAATAATATTTACATAAACTGACCTCACTATTATGAGATTGTAATTAAATATGTCAACATGTCTTACAAATAACTTCCAGAAGAGTTTCCACATATGACAGAGGATTTGGCACAATCAGTTTGAAGTCCAAAGTTTTCAAGATGAGAAGCTCTGACTCTAGTAACTTTTCTCTATGACAGCTGCTGCCTACTGACTGAAGATATCTTGATGCAGAGTTGTAGTCAATGGCCTGGATTTTTTAAATTGGACCTTGCATTAATGGGATGACCACAATTTTACAACAGATAGAATTCTTAATTGGTTTACACTGTTAAACGCTTACACTGGAATGTAACGCTAGTTTGCTGGCTATTTGCACACTTGAAAGGATGAAGATGTAGAACTTTTCACTCAGTCTCTGAAAAAGCAGGTCTTCGTATTTTTCTGAAGTCCCACATGAGGAACCTTCACGGACCTCACTTATCTGGCTGGAGAATACATTTTCAATATGCTTGACCATAAACCTGGGACAAGAATATCAGAATGAAAATCTGAATTGTTGACTAGGACAAAAACCTAACAATAAAACCCCCCTTTATGATCTGACTAACCTCTCCAGTATTTCAATGGCATGATAACCAACTAGTGGGTCTAGTCCTTGCTCCTCACAAATGAGAAACGTCTGTTCTGTCAAACCAAGTAATGGCAGGCAGTTTAAGAGACAAAAGAAAAATCGACATTAGACTATTCGCACTTTGTGATTTTACACTGGTGAACAATGTATTACAGATGTATCGAGCGCCCGATAGTAATCATCTTAAAATCAGCTTCATCGCTTCATCTGTATCAATATTTGACAAACAAATGGCCATAAAACCGGCAAGGTAACTAAAGTTATTCAACTAAACTAAAGCAAATGCAAGTCCACTTTACTTACCCACGACTCTTTTGTCCTTAAAACTCCCACAAACGCTTGATACATTCTCTAAGCGGCGTTTGTTTTTATTGTTAATGATGGTTAGAAAGTCTGACAAAATTTCAAATGAAGCTTCGCCGAATCTTTGCATTTTTTGATTTTTGGTGACAATAATGTCAACTTTTTGAACGCTAATACATGAGATTATTCACAATATTAACGATGTAAATCTACAGAAAAGCAAATAAAATGCGAACGACAGTGTTGCGAATTTAGATCACACGTTTTGGAGAGTTTATAGTGAGGTTAGAGAGTTTATAGCGAGTGTCCCTCGGCACTAGATGGCGACGTTACCACTGCGGATTTTGCCGTTTCTGGACTTTCCTCCCGCGAGCGCACAAGCGTAAAAACTGCGGCTGCGCGGTGCGCATGCTCCGTACAAACAAGCTAATCGGACGAATAACAAGAGCCTCGTCGGGGTGTCACGTGCACTTCGCCGTTTAACCGCCGAAATGGCTGACAAGGAAGGGAAGGCGTCTTCTGAAGGTGAATTTGCCAAGAGGATAGACCCTGCAAAAGATAATCTGACGCAGGAACAGCTTAAGTATATCCGTCGAGTGGAACTGGATCAGTGGAAGAAGAAAAGCCAAAAGCTCCGCGGTCGGAACATCATAACTGGACTCGCCATCGGAGCCGTAGTGATGGGCATATGTATCCTCATGAAGGTTACAGGGCTCGCTAGCTGCGTGGCTAGCTCACCTACCTAATGTACCCAGCCTAGCTAATGTGGGACACCTCACATAGGAGCTGTGTGTAAAATCAAATAAAAATAGCGGTCAATGAACAACGTGAATTAATTTTGTGAATTGGTGGTTTGCTTCACGCTTAGCCTGCTACTCCTGGCTAGCTAGTGGACTACATAATCTGGTTTGCAGGTTTGTGCTGTTTAAATGAAAGAGGCACTGCTGGTATGAAGCAGCTAATCGTTTTAAAGGGTGATATTGTCCATCTGTAGCAATGGATTATATGATCCAAAATGTGTTCGTGTTAACCTTGACCGTTTCAACAGATGGATACACGTTCTTCTCTGTATCCCAAGAGAAAATCATGGATGAAATAGACCAGGAAGCAAAAGTGGCAGCCAGAATACGTGGGTCAAAGACGGGAGCTAACTGAGCTTCAACGGAGTCGTCAG
The DNA here is from genome assembly GCF_052324685.1 of Brachyhypopomus gauderio. Lineage (NCBI taxonomy): Eukaryota > Metazoa > Chordata > Actinopteri > Gymnotiformes > Hypopomidae > Brachyhypopomus > Brachyhypopomus gauderio. Next base: position 26,222,741 of record NC_135213.1, on the reverse strand, counting down.
GGCCGTGGTGTCGTTTTGAGCAACGCTGGTTTGAACAGACTCCAGAAGGGGACAAACTTATCGAGTCTTGCTGGCTGCAAGGGTTCGAGCAAGAAATGTGAAAGCGAAGCAAGCCTCCGACAAAGGGACAATATCATGAACGCACAGAGGCAGGAGCTAGCTAAGGATCTCATGTCTTCGGTTCACAGCACACCATTGCCAGAGAGGCACAAGAGGGCAGTGCTGCACCAAATATTGCTACTTGGGGGAAAAATGGAACACAAATTGGGTTGGAAATTTTTGTAGATAAAGAAGCATGAAATTAAAATGTCGATGTTGAGCTGTAAAGATTTGTTCTGCTTTTGATCTGATAAGGTAATAAATTATATATATGACTTGTATTAGTGCAAAGAAACTTGTTTTTAAAGTTTATTGTACAAACACAAATTGAAGAAAATGTAGAAAAAGGTAAAGGCATGTACATCTACATGTACATGTAGAAAAAGGTAAAGGCACAGCATGGCACTATAGCAGCTTTGCGTGGAAAGCATCACATTCAGTAAAATGGTTTACTCACATTTTCCCCAATCTTATATAGCCCATTTATACTTGTTAGATTCACTGTGCATATGTAGGCAAAATAAAATATTTCACAGTTTGTGATAATTCAGTTTTTAAAGGAATTCTTTTGAACAAATGATATAGTAAACCAACAAATTAAAAGTTACCCCTTTCACTCACTTAAGCCATTCCAGTTTCCATCATCTTTGAAATAAACAAGCCTGCATTTAGGTAAGAAAGGATATTTTGTGAAATGGTTTTGCTATATACAATAAACAATCCATATTTCTTTCAATCTTAAGTCTGGTTCTATCTTCCAAAGTAATGGAGGAACACGTCCAAACAAAAGTGCATCGTAAAAAACAAAACAGTTGCAGGGACTGAACATGGGAACACTTCTTGCACAGTGTTGCACTTAACAATATTCAGTTGCCTTAGATATTATCCTAAATTTTTAAAAATAGTCAGCAATTTTAATTTGAAACAATCTCTTATTGAAGTGCTGTGTGCTTTTTGAATGTATTCATAATATCAGTGAATTTAACCTGGTTGATACATTTTGGGTAATTGTGTTTTGGTCAGTTAAAAGCTCAAATATGCTTTTATAATAAATCATAAAAAGCTGGTAAAACAATATGCAGAAACAATCTTATACAAGCAGAATATAACTGCAGCAAATGCATCACAGCTGCAAATCTCAAAAATGGCTTAACATAATGGTTGCATGTGCAATTGAATTCACACATTGCACTACCAAAATTTACATATTACACAATGCATTATATCCAGTTCTTCAGCTTCTATTCACATTAACAATATGGGAAAAATGTACATATCTCCAAAACCCACCTAACAAAATAAAATATATTTTACATAAGCAGTACAGTATGTCAGGCAGATGTTTTAACTTTTTTTTTGGTTGTAGTAGATTATTCAGTTGTACAACACTTTCTACAGCAAAATGTCAGGGACAGAAATACAATGTCCAGTACATGTTTGTTATTCTTCCTCTCTTCTCTCTCACATACACAGAAAACATGCCTGTTCAGCAGGTCCAACAGCTGCATATACAGACAGTTTATTTTCAAAAGTGCAAAGGAGATGGCTGAAACTGGGAGTCACTAATGAGCCACTGGTGAGCCATTGGAGAGAACTAACAAATCATTTTCACGTCACTAAGCTCACCATGGTAACACCAACTTCACCAACAGCATTGTCATGACAGTGGGGTTCTGTGTGGCAGTGGCAGAAGTACATGGCACTTGTTCAAACCCCAACAAAGACATTTACATTAAAACAAGGACAAAGAATTGGTCTACACTGTACACGCTGGGATTCACACGTTGCTTTCAGGTGGGAATGCATGCTGTGAACACCAAAGCATGAATGAAAGCCAATGTGGGACTGTTAGTAATATGCTTGAACAGTCATCTCAGGAACTGATCGTCAGTTGGATTGTAAACCAGAAGCTCTGGGGGCACTGACAGCATTAATGGCGGCAGTGACGGTGGCATTACCACAGTGACGTCTGAGCAGGAAGTGCCAAAGTTTCTTGCTCTTCTGCAAGCAGAGGTCTCTGATTATTGCAAGGTCTGTGTAAAGTCTTCTTTCTTCAGTAGGATGTGGGAGTGAACAGCAGCTGCGTGCTGGATGAGGTAGTGTAAACTAGTTCTGCCAGCAGGCTTGGCCATGTATTTTACTGTGAAGGGAGAGAGGAGAAAAATAAGCTATTTAGAACTGGCTGAATGAAAGTGTCACATCAAATTCGAGAGTGGTCAACAAATGGATTTATGAATCTGCTGAATGAAAATACTGAACACACACTGATTTTATACCTTTACATCTTTGAAAGATATGTTCTTTATGACACTTAACACTTAGGAGGGCATGGGTGTATTGTGAATGCCTACACAGAAATTCAATCACATGCACAGTAAGTTAAACTTGGAAAACATATTTGGACTATTCTTGCATATAATAATTTCTAAATGTATTCTTGCATATAATACATGTCATTAAGAGGAGCATACCATTCTGGTGAGGTCAGGGGCAAAGGTCACCCCTTTAGGAGGTCGTTCCTGTGAACTGCTACTACTACTGCTGCTTCCACTCAAAGAATTCTTCCTTATGATCCCTGTGGACCAAACAGCAGTAAGTTTCAGAAACGTAAGTAAATATTCCTCCCCTTCCTGACTTTTCCTTGCAGTAAAGGGAGCAGCTGCTCAAGCCACAATACCATATCCGTCCATCTCAGAGAAGACAGTCTTTCACAGGATGTCTTTTCACAGGAATCTGACATCTGATTTGTCTCTGTGTTAAATAAAAACTAGTGTACTGTAATATTACTGTAGCAATGTATATCACTGTTCAAATGTTCTATATGAAAAATTGCATGGGTGCAGCCTACACATGATGTTAATGATGTAATGACAGATGTTATTCATAATTCATAAAGGATGGTGCTGGAGAGTTTTTTTTGGGGAGAGGCAAAGGTTTGGGTGGAACAAAAATAGTTTGAGCAGAACATGATATTAGCACAAAGAAGATCGGGCCTCAACCGCCAATGGTGACATTCCCATCATGTTTACTAATAAACACACAAACTTTAGTACATCTGTAAGCAGTTTTTTAAATCCGTTTTTAATCTAACAGAATACCGTTTCACCTAATGGAGGAAATTTGACACCAGACATCCACTTTAAAATGTAGAAACTGATTATTCTAGATGGGTGTGAAATGGGCTTACTCCACCAAACCGTACCTGTGACGGGGAGAATGTCCAGTCTCTGCAGGCTGTTCCGGCGGGAGGAAGTGAAGGCCCCTCCTTTGGAGAGCCGACGCTGCCGA